>NW_028169134.1:0-42877 GCF_963971535.1 Notolepis coatsorum | reverse complement strand
AGCCCCCTGTGGTGGACCCATGAAGCCCCCAGAGCAGCGCACAGGAGGAATGGATTGTCCCTGCTGCCTCAGCTTACTCCAGCCTAGTCTAGCCCAGTCTCTCTCTCTCTCTCTCTCTCTCTCTCTCTCTCTCTCTCTCTCTCTCTCTCTCTCTCTCTCTCTCTCTCTCTCTCCCTCTCTCTCTCTCTCTCTCTCTCTCTCTCTCTCTCTCTCTCTCTCTCTCTCTCTCATTGTACTTGCTGTATTATACCTGCTCGTTGTACAGTTACAGTACAAGTCATGGTACTGTAAATGGAAAGAATAACTAATACTAAACAATGCAAGGATTGTCTATTTATTTATTTATTTATTTATTTATTTATTTATTTATTTATTTATTTATATATTTATTTTATTTATTTTGTAAGATATTCCATGAATGCGACGAATGCTGGCGCAAGAATGCTGATGTGGAATGAGATTAAACAAAGCTATCCCTTCTTTGAGAAAGTGGATGTAAAAACAAACTAACTAAAACAAACAACAACATGCTTATGCTGGCCATGACCAATTCATTTAGTCTGTTTTAATAGATTTGATAACTTATGTCAGAGGCTTTATGTTTTTCTTTTTTCAATGTTCTTAACAAGTCACTCTTGTCTCCGTTTTTTACAGTCCAAAGTACAATAGAGAAGTGCCCTGAGGAAAAAAAGAAAGAAACCTTTAAAATGTTGAACTTTTTTAATGCTAGCTTAACATTTTTAGCCGTGTGGTAATGAGTGAGCAACATGATGTCTAGACTGTGGATTTAGCGAGCCAAGGCCTCTCTGCTTCACGGACAACCAGTTGAATTCTGGAGCCACGGCGCGAGGAGCCAAGCCGACTCTTGTGTCTCGGAGAGCATTCTATTGTAATAATAATGCACTTTGCAGTATGTCACAGAAAGGGAATTTAAAGACATTGCCCTATGGGGCGTGAAGTAGTTTATTTTCTTTGCATGCATAGATTTTATTCTCTCATCCAGATGTAGGCCATTAGAGACAGCCATGGAAAATACTTGAATTCCTCCACGTTGTCATTATTTAGCGTGTCTTTTCATTGGCTGCACTCACACAAACACACAACACTTGACTCTAGATCTGTGTCCTCACAGGTACATGTGTTTCGCGTCGCGTAAGGATCGTACGGCACGCCGGTCGATGGCGCGTGGTGAGGAGGGACACGCCGTTTAACCCTTTTAACCCCCTTAACTAGAGATGTCCGATATTATCGGCCGATATTGGCATTCAAATGTGATATCGGAAAATATCGGTATCGGTTTAAAAAAAAATTAAAATGATTTAAAAAATTTTTTATAACCTTTATTTACCCAGGCAAGCAAGTAAGAACAAATTCTGATTTTATTTATTGTCAAAAGTATGCATAATGTTGTGTTAATTCCACAACAAGAGATATGTAATGTTAATTACCTGAAATGATTCCGTTTTTTGGGGGGGGGGGGGAACCCTGCATATATCGGTATCGGTTGATATCGGTTGATATCGGTATTGGAAATTAAGAGTTGGACAATATCGGTATATCGGTATCGGTAAAAAAGCCAATATCGAGCATCCCTACCCTTAACCCTTTTACTACCACACTAGAGAAGGTTAACCCTTTCACTACCACACACACAGTTAACCTTCTCTAGTGTGGTAGTGAAAGGGCTAACCTTCTGTAGTGTTTTAGCGAAAGCGTTAACCCTTTGTAGTGTGGTAGTGAACGGGTTAAAGCCGGTTCGGTCGCACCGTATTGTAACCTGCGAGGAGTCGTCAGCCACGCCTGTGTTTTCACAGCTGCCTGCATCCCATCTAAACCCTGTAACACTGGTACAAGTGCCAGTGCAAACAGCAATGTGCCAACGTTCTGCACATCTACTTAATGTGTTCAATTTGGCTTTAATTAAGGTTTGTGTGTGATTAATTACCACCACTTTAGTATGTATATGCTATTAAGGAGTAACTCAGTATTACATGTTTAGATAGACCGTACTATTGTTTACTACCCCATGGTTCTGTGTTGGTTACGGTTTTTAAAAGGTAGTAGTATGCCAACAGATAACAATTTTCTAACAATTCTGACTTAAGTACTGTATTACAACAATTATGTGCTAAAATCGCTGATACCACATTTTAACTCAACATCAACTTCACAATGCCAAATATGATTTTGCCTGAAAAAAATATTTTGTTGTTATTTTTAGGTATGCAATATTTTTTTTATTTTACATAGCAATAAAATGCTTAAACATGAATTTCATGTTTTCGTCCCTTGTTGTTCTCTTGGATACAAATGCAGTTGTCTTATTTGGTCATCATGTTATCATGTTACCTTATTATGTGAACCCTGTAATTACCCGTAATTAGACAATTACTTCACCAATTAGCTCCTTGTTGGAGTATAACGTGTTCATTACCACGTCGTCCCAATTAGTTACACAAGATAGTATCTGTGAGCTGGAGAGCGGAAAATGTATTAAAAGAAATGAAACTGAATTAATAATCGACATTGGACTGGAGCCCTATAGTACTGGGACTATTGGGTATCTATTGGGTATCCATTTGATATCTATTCCTCCCACTGTCCCAGTCCCAAGCTATGACTACGAGCATCAGGCTCAGAGCCGCATCACATCCCCCCCCAGGGGCCCCTGTGGACAGACCGGGTATAACCAGCAGCCCTGTCTTGTTCCGTCCCTAGCTCGTCTTGACCCGAAAGGTCCTCCCTGTGTGTGTGTGTGTGTGTGTGTGTGTGTGTGTGTGTGTGTGTGTGTGTGTGTGTGTGTGTGTGTGTGTGTGTGTGTGTATGTGTATGTACAGTATGTATGTGTGTATGTACAGTATGTGTGTGCTCTTTGCACAGAAGAACAGAGCGGCAGGCTTTTATTTAGAGTCCGGCTTCCTCTGACCTTTTCCACCCCTCCTCCGTCTCTCTCTCGCTCCCTCCCTCTCTTTCTGTCAACAGAAGAGGTGGAGGGCGCGACCTTCGAGAGCTCTGCCTCCACGCGGCGGCACTTTGCAGACCAGACGGAGGAGCGCTGGACGCTGACAGCCTGGCGCTGCCCGCCTGCGACCCCCGGCACGTCGTCCAAAAATATCTCCCTCAACCCCCCCCCCCCCCCCCCCCCGATCCCTCGATCCCTTCCTCCCTCACCTGTCTGCACGCCAGGCAGATTCTTCGCGGCCTGTCCAGCCATGTTTTCCTCCCCTCCCAGAGTCCCCGCAGATGACCCAGTTTTCTAAAACCTAAGCCTCCATCCCTGCTCTGCGAGGAGACCAGAGGATCAACTGGGGGGCAGAGCAGAGAGGTGGATGTTCAGATGAGATAAGGCAGAAAGACACCATGCAGACACACACACCATGCAGACACACACACCATGCTGACACACACACCATGCAGACACACACACCATGCAGACACACACACCATGCAGACACACACACACCATGCAGACACACACACCATGCAGACACACACACACACCATGCAGACACACACACCATGCAGACACACACACCATGCAGACACACAAACCATGCAGACACACACACCATGCAGACACACAGACACCATGCAGACACACACCATGCAGACACACACACCATGCAGACACACACACACCATGCAGACACACACACCATGCAGACACACACATGATGCAGACACACCATGCAGACACACACCATGCAGACACACACACCATGCAGACACACACACACACCATGCAGACACACACCATGCAGACACACACACACCATGCAGACACACACACCATGCAGACACACACACCATGCAGACACACACCATGCAGACACACACCATGCAGACACACACACCATGCAGACACACACACCATGCAGACACACACCATGCAGACACACACACCATGCAGACACACACCATGCAGACACACACACCATGCAGACACACACACCATGCATACACACACACATGATGCAGGCACACACATGATGCAGACACACACCATGCAGACACACACCATGCAGACACACACACCATGCAGACACACATTATGCAGACACACACACCATGCAGACACACACACCATGCAGACACACACACCATGCAGACACACACCATGCAGACACACACACCATGCAGACACACACACCATGCAGACACACACACCATGCAGACACACACACCATGCAGACACACACACCATGCAGACACACACACACCATGCAGACACACCATGCAGACACACACACCATGCAGACACACACACATGATGCAGACACACACACCATGCAGACACACACACCATGCAGACACACACACCATGCAGACACACACACACACCATGCAGACACACACACACCATGCAGACACACACACCATGCAGACACACACACCATGCAGACACACACATGATGCAGACACACACCATGCAGACACACACACCATGCAGACACACACACACACCATGCAGACACACACACACACCATGCAGACACACACCATGCAGACACACACACCATGCATACACACACCATGCAGACACACATGATGCAGACACACACACCATGCATACACACACACCATGCAGACACACACACCATGCAGACACACACACACCATGCAGACACACACCATGCAGACACACACCATGCAGACACACACACACCATGCAGACACACACCATGCAGACACACACACCATGCAGACACACACACCATGCAGACACACACACCATGCAGACACACACACACACCATGCAGACACACACCATGCAGACACACACACCATGCAGACACACACACCATGCAGACACACACACCATGCAGACACACACCATGCAGACACACACACCATGCAGACACACACACCATGCAGACACACACACACCATGCAGACACACACACACACCATGCAGACACACACACACATGATGCAGACACACACATGATGCAGACACACACACCATGCAGACACACACACCATGCAGACACACACAATGTAGACACACACCACATAGACACACCATGCAGACACACACCACATAGACACACACCACATAGACACACCATGCAGACACACCATGCAAACACACACCATGCAGACACACACCATGCATACACACAGCATGCAGACACACAGCATGCAGACACACACCATGCAGACACAGCATGCAGACACACACAGTATGCATACACACAGCATGCAGACACACACTATGCAGACACACAGCATGTATACACACACACTACACAGACACACATCATGCAGACACACAGCATGCAGACACACACCATTCAGACACACAGCATGCATACACACACCATGCAGACACACCATGCAGACACACACACCATGCAGACACACACAGTATGCATACACACAGCATTCATACACACAGCATGCAGACACACAGCATGCAGACACACAGCATGCAGACACACACAGCATGTATACACACAGCATGAAGACACACAGCATGCAGACACACACAGCATGCAGACACACACAGCATGCAGACACACACACTACACAGACACACAGCATGTAGACACACAGCATGCAGACACACACAGCATGCATACACACAGCATGCAGACACACAGCATGCAGACACACACACTATGCAGACACACAGCATGTATACACACACACTACACAGACACACAGCATGTAGACACACACCATGCAGACACACATCATGCAGACACACAGCATGCAGACACACACAGCATGCATACACACAGCATGTAGACACACATCATGCAGACACACACACATCATGCATACACACAGCATGTAGACACACAGCATGCAGACACACACAGCATGCATACACACAGCATGTAGACACACAGCATGCAGACACACACCATGTAGACACACAGCATGCATACGCACAGCATGTAGACACACAGCATGCATACACACACCATGTAGACACACAGCATGCAGACACACCATGCAGACACACAACATGCAGACACATCATGCAGACACACACCATGCAGACACTCACACACAATAAAGACACACACACACCATGTAGACACACCATGCGCACACACACCATGTAGACACACACCATGCAGACACTGTAGACACACATATGATGCAGACACACACACCACACAGACACACACCATGTATACACACACCATGTATACACACCATGCACACACACACCATGTAGACACACACACCACACAGACACACACACCATGCAGACACACACCATGTAGACACACACCACAGACACACACACCATACAGACACACACCATGTAGACACAATGCAGACACACACACCACACACTACGCAGACACACACAGCATGTAGACACACAGCATGCAGACGCACACACCATGCAGACACACACCACACAGATGCAAACACACGCCATGCAGACACACCACACAGATGCAGACACACACCATGCAGACACACACCATGCAGATGCAGACACACACCATGCAGATGCAGACACACACCATGCAGACACACACCATGTAGACACACTGTGCAGCTTTACTCCCGCTGCTGGGGTGAAGGTATGGACAGGATGCCACTCAGTTGTAAAACGGTTTTAATTCTTTTCTCCAACAGGTTACAAACCTTGAAACAAAACACACATCCAATCAATAACTACCACAATACTACTATCATTCTTAAAACAAATCGCTTACACACATTCACTCACCAGTCCTCACTCGTTTCCCTTCGCTGCTGTCAAATTCCCCGCAACTTCTTGTTTACTGTTTCACTGACACCACGTGACGTATCTCAACCAATTACAGCCCACTCCTCGCTACGTCCCTGGATCACATGTGAATGAATACACCTCCATTCACAACTTTAACCAAGCATACAGTGCCTCCATACATCCGAAATGACAACATAATTATAACCATAGCTCAACTACCACTAATCAACATTCACATAAACGCACAGCATAAAAAACAACACAAAAAAAAACATTACTTATTTACAAACACAGACTAAAGTGCACCTAACCTCCACCACCACAATAGAAAGCTGCACACCTCCCACTTGGTATCCTGGTCTTTAGACCCAAGGAGACCACAACAGATAAACACTCTCCCTTGGTGGTGGACACAAGTCTGTTCAGAGTTGACTCAGGGAATGCTACTCCCTTTTTAGCTGCCAAACAAAGCTCTCGGAAGCGGCCCCAAGCTCCCATGCTTCGAGGACAGACCCTCTTTTTGAAGATGAAGAAATGCCCCTTCAAGGACAAAAATTTCACATATTTATTTTGTTACAGCTTGAGTTTGAGATGTAATGTCTTCCATTTATTCTGTAAAACTGAAATCTCAGTTCCATTGCTAACAGGCTGTTGTAGTTTCCAGCTGCTCAGAGAGCTTCTGTGCTCATATTCCATTCTTCCCAACTGTGCTATTAGACCATTGTTCTCTTCAGCATGTTTCAGCCTTTCAATTGAGGCAGAATCCATGACATGGGCAATGGCTGCATCATTCTCCTTCAGCTGTTGACCGAGTCCAGCAAGTAATTCCTTTCTTTGACTTATTTGAACGTTGATGCAGTTGATTTGCTCATCTTTGGCTTGCAATTCATTGTGTAGACAATGATGTTTGTTAACTGCCTCTCTCACTTTATCTGACTCTTTATGGAACTGTACGTGGAGATGCTCCACTTTCCCCTTCAGGGCAGAGGCCCCTTCACACTCATCATGGTGGATCTTCTCTCTCTCCTCAAGACTGTACTCAGTCATTTGCAACTGTGCTGATACTTTATCCAATTCACTTTTTAAAGAATTAATCTCAGACTGATGACTTTCTTGTGACCGTTTCATCATAGTATGTAAAGAGGCCTTTTCTTCCTCTAATGCAACACATTTCTCAGCCATGGTTAGCGACAAAATTGACAAATCTTTATCAGCACACTCTTTGCTTGCATCAAGTGCTTGGCCTCCCACTCTGCTCTCTCTATGGCTCCACCTCGGATTCGCCACTTGTTCACCGCTCGGCGGACCCAGCTGATGGCCCCCCCACAGAGCTTGGCCAAGCTGCTGAACCTTACACACAGCCTCTCTGGCATTGGGCAACACCAGGGTTTCGAGCGCCAGACTCGAAACCTCACCAGATTGCTTGGGCTGACTTCTTTCACGCCTCCCACTTTGACCGGACTGAACCCATGGCTTGAGAGAGAAGCCTCCAGCGGGGAGGATCTCTTCCACTCCTCTCGTGACCTTGTCCAGTTTCTGAGCCCTTTTTCTTTTGGTGTTTACCAGCTCGCAGGAGATCTCCTCCACCGTGATCGCTTTTGCTCTCATAGAGTGTGCAAAATGAGTCTTAGAGTTGTGGATTGACATCTCCATCTCCTCAAACAGATCAGGGTGCGTTCCCCCCACAGTCTTCCCTAGCGGGCCGTCCCACAGCACCAGATCTCCCACTCTCTTCATCCGCTGTGGAGCAAGCCGACCCTCCCGGTGGCTGATCAAGAGCTCGATCTTCTCTGGCCGGACCAGCTCCTCCGTTTTGACTTCTGGGAAGAATCTTTTAAGCTGCTTCGGGCTGACGACTCTGCCTGCTCGGGCGATTTCATCCAGGCCATAACAGACTATCTGGTGGGGACTCCATGTGTCCTCTGAAATACGCATCCTGACCTTGAGCAGGTACCTTTCTGTCTTGACTCTCACTTTCATCCCACCAACTCCATGCACAACCAACGTTATCTTCTCCCCTCTCAGTCTGAGTCTTTTGGCAGCTTGGTGGGTTATGTAGTTGGTGTCGGACGCAAGGTCTACTAGGGTCCCAATAGTTTGCCCTCCGTTTGTCATGACCTCCATGATCATCATAAGCACAGGATGCTCCCTCAGGCCATTTTTTCCACGGAGACTACCACCCTTACTGCTTGTGCTCATTGACATTGTTTGGTTGGTGAATGCCCTTAAAATCTGGTCCGCTGCTTCGGGGGAGACGTTAGCAAGTGCCTTCTGTTGCTCTTCTGAGAGTGTTCCTGTGTTACGCCGCTTGTTTCCACCCTTTGCCTTCCCATTCTCCTCTCCTCTCCTTTTTGCCCTCCTTCTGCAGAGCACATGAGGTAGTGGTGGTCGGAGGTCTCTCCCTTTTGGCAGCACTTCCTGCAAAGGAACCTGTCGCTGCATTCTCCATCCCTCTGATGGGATGTCAAACATCTCTGGCAGGCTTCATTCCTTTCGACGACGTCTCTCTTCTCAGCCAGACTGAGCGCTTTGAACCTTTTGCAGAAGAACATTTTGCCTCCGTGCTCCTCATCTCCACACACGCTGCATTCTTCTCCAGTCGCAACCATTCCTGTTGCTCGTGTGAACGTCTTCCACTCTGGCTTGCTTGGCTTCTCGAACACTTCTGAGGGTCTTAGCTGCACCAACGCCTCAAGGACTACTTCTTCATTTTTTAAGAATTTTAGGAGAGCGTCAAAGTGGCCTTCAGGGGTGACATTGTTCACAGGTGCAGCTTTAAAGGTGAGCCAGCTTCTCAGCTCACATTCAGGCAGTTTGCTTTCAATAGCTTTGATAACAAGTGGATTCTTTATAGCTCCAATATTTCCTAAGTCTGTCAGGTCAGTAAGGGCCTTCTCAACAGCTTGGATGAGCTCTATTGTTTTTCTCGGCTGGTTACCTTTTGCCACCGGCAACTTCTCCAACTCTTCAATTATCTGAATGGCGATGGTGGTCTTATTCCCGAACCGGTTTTCAAGGACCCTAAACATATCATGAGCTGTGTCGTAGCTTGAGAGCCTAACGCCATTGATGATTCTCTCCTCCACACTGTCTAGGAGCTGGAATTTCTTTACTTCGGCTGACCCAGATGGATCTCCCTGTCGCTGGAGGTTTTCCCAGTCTCTTCGCCAACGGTGAAAGTCTCTCATGCAACCATTGAACTTTGGTAGCTGTATTGGGTGAAGGCGAACTCTCTGTATGGCTGCTGCTTGTGAGCCTCTCGCTTCCAGGCTTGCTATGCTAGCGCTGTGTGCTACCTCCCATGCTTTCCGCTGCGCCTTAGCCAGCTCGGCACGCTCTTCTGCGGCGGCCTCTGCCATTACCAACTGGATCTCAGCTGCCTTTTCTCTGGCATCTGCGGCCCTCTCCTCAGACCCAGCGCTAACTTCGGCTGCCTTTAGCCTGGTCTCGGCGGCTCTTCTTTCAGCCTCAGCGGCTCCTTTTTCAGCTTCTGCAATGTCGGAGGCGGCCTTTAGCCTGATTTCAATGGCTCTATCAGCCTGCTCTTTCTGGACCCTGCCGAATTCAACCACCCACCTTCGCCAGAGGTCAATTCTCTTGTCCTCCAGTACTTGCAGCTTTTTTCTAACCTCGCACGCAGCGCCTTCAGGGATCCACCCTTCCCAGACAGCTAGCAGACTTTCTGCCTTGGTGATGAGAGATTCCAAGAGTGTGACTTGTTCTTTACCATTTTCGTAGGTGATTGTTTCCAGGTTAACTTCTCCCGCACCTTCATAGCTTCTTTCTGCCCGTCCAATGGCTGCTTTTAGCTCGGTCTCTGCATATTTTGACCAAAGGTTGGAATGGATTGCCTGCTTCACCTCTTTTAATGTTGTATCACACTCTATGGTTACCCTCTCCAAGTCTGCTTTGGCTTTATCATCCACAGCCTCCATGTCGCCTGCTTCATCAATCAGACAGGCCTCACACACATAATTAGCTGCATGAAGCCTTTCTGCGTCCTCAGAAAGGGATTTCCACTCACTTTTCAATTCCTCTCGCAGCATAGTTGGCGCCATTCGCAAAATGCTGTTGGCCTTTCTTGTGAAAGCTGCCTTCACTTTGGCCCTCTCTTTCTTTAATTGATCCATTTTTATTTATTTTTATTTATTTATTATTTATTTGACCATAGTTTGACCCAGGTACACTCAAACTAAGCTAAAGGTCTTGAAATTAGAGGGCTACTAATCAGCATACACCTATATAATATGATTGGCACCATCGCAGGGCTAGTAAACAAACTATAGCTTTTATCCTCAACTGGATGGGGGACCCTGATGTAAACAAGACGAAAGTCCTCTCTGGTCTACATCCCCCCAGCAACCGTGTGCACTGAGCTGCACTGTATTGCACCCACTCTCCAATCTGTTAATAAAATGCTCAAACAAACAATCAACTGCCTTCATTGTTTGTCCACGTTAGCTTTGGTATGCTATTTGATAGCCAGTTTCAGTAGCTTGGCATTACTCCTGATCGCATTTGTAGTTAGCACTGACATCTGTCAAACAACGTTTTCATTCATTCACTCGTTCAGCTGCGTTAGCGTCCTCAGCTGTGTCAGCTGCTTGTATCAGCATTTGAACCAGGTGAAAGTTCCTGCTCGCTGGCCCGTATGGCCTGATGCGCGAGTTATTTCATTTACAATGACACAGGAGTACCTCATATCCCTCGGTTATTTTGTCCTTATCTGACGGCGCGTTCAGCCACTCTTCTGCCGCCGCCCGTGGTTTGTAACTGTGCAGCTTTACTCCCGCTGCTGGGGTGAAGGTATGGACAGGATGCCACTCAGTTGTAAAACGGTTTTAATTCTTTTCTCCAACAGGTTACAAACCTTGAAACAAAACACACATCCAATCAATAACTACCACAATACTACTATCATTCTTAAAACAAATCGCTTACACACATTCACTCACCAGTCCTCACTCGTTTCCCTTCGCTGCTGTCAAATTCCCCGCAACTTCTTGTTTACTGTTTCACTGACACCACGTGACGTATCTCAACCAATTACAGCCCACTCCTCGCTACGTCCCTGGATCACATGTGAATGAATACACCTCCATTCACAACTTTAACCAAGCATACAGTGCCTCCATACATCCGAAATGACAACATAATTATAACCATAGCTCAACTACCACTAATCAACATTCACATAAACGCACAGCATAAAAAACAACACAAAAAAAAACATTACTTATTTACAAACACAGACTAAAGTGCACCTAACCTCCACCACCACAATAGAAAGCTGCACACACACCATGCAGACACACACCACGTAAACACACAGCATGCAGACACACAGCATATCGACACAGAGCATGCAGACACACATACACCATGCAGACACACACCATGTAGACACACAGCATGCAGACACACACACCATGCAGACACACACCATGTAGACACACAGCATGCAGACACATACACCATGCAGACACACACCACGCAGACGCACACACCATGTAGACATACACCATGCAGACACTCACACACAATAAAGACACACACACCATGCAGACACACACCATGCAGACACACACCATGTAGACACACACACCATGCAGACACACACACCATGCAGACACACAACATGTAGACACACACACCACACAGACACACACTGTAACTGAGGGGTACAATTCCCTGACTGTATTAATCAAGTATTGGTATCATTAAACCACTACCGTCTTATGTACATTACTGGCCATACTGTACACAAGTATATCAGATGAGAACACCTCCACAATGAAACGGTTTCCACACAAATACTCGTTTAGAATATTTATTACAGCAAAGGATATTATAACAATACTTTAATTGCGCTTATAAGGCAAATAGAATGTGCATAGGCAAATCAATAATGAATGTTAGGAATTATCTATGGTATGGCCTGTCTGTCCGACATCTCCGCCTGGATGACGACCAACCACCTCAAACTGAACCTAAGCAAAACAGAATTGCTCCACCTGCCGGCCAAATCCTCCCCCCTGACCGACCTCTCCATCACAGTCGAGAATGCAGCTGTGACCGCGTCGCCGACCGCCAAGAACCTTGGTGTTGTCCTCGACGACCAGCTGAACTTCTCTGCTCACATCGCAGCGACAACCAGAACCTGCAGATTCCTCCTGAGCAACGTCAGAAGGATACGCCCCTTCCTGACAAAAGAAGCCACCCAACTCCTCGTCCAATCAACAGTCATCTCCCGCCTCGACTACTGCAACGCACTGCTAGCTGGCCTCCCGGCCACTGCCACCAAGCCTCTTCAACTCATTCAAAACGCAGCGGCCCGCCTGATCTCAAACCTACCGAAGTCGGCCCATGTCACCCCACTTCTTAGGGACCTGCACTGGCTCCCCATTGCTGCAAGTATCCGCTTCAAGGCCCTCGACCTAGCATACCGTGCGGCAAAGGGAACCGCTCCCGCCTACCTCCGGTCAATGGTCTCTAACTACACACCCTCAAGACCCCTACGCTCTGCATCTTCTGGCCGCCTCAGATCTACTCCTATCCAAGCTCCCGGAGGGTCATCAAAGAGAAGCCGCCTATTCTCAGTCCTTGCCCCACAATGGTGGAATGAACTACCCATCCCAGTTAGGACAGCCGAATCCCGTCCAATCTTTCGCCGTCGACTAAAGACTCACTTCTTCAACCATTATCTGAAATGATAAAAAAATAAAAATAAAAAAATCTAACCCCGACTAACCTTAATGTCATGCACTTGTCCTAATAAACTAACCTACACTGTAACACGCAACACTTTGATGAACATTGTTACTCAGCTGATAGAGTTATACCCTTCTTGCTGTCTTGTCGCACAGAACTTGTAAGTCGCTTTGGATAAAAGCGTCAGCTAAATGACTAAATGTAAATGTAAATGTAAGTGTCCAGGACCTTGTCCTCGTAGCTCAGGAGCACTCTGACCACTTTGAGGAGCACTCGGGGGGTCCCGCTATGCTGGTCAATGTGGAGCACTCCTGTTGGTCGGTTGTCTTGGACCTTCTGGTGGGCTCCGCACCGTGCTGCGCGGTAAGCGGCGCCCGCCTGGGCCGCCCCTGCGTGGTAAGCGGCGCCCGCCTGGGCCGCCTCACGCCACTGGTCCACTTGGACGGGGTTCAGTGTCTTATATTCGGCGCACTGTGCCAGCCAGTGTCCGCCGTCGCAGTAGGTACAGTAGGGAGCGGTCTGGTGGCTCTTCGGTACTGGTGCCACCGCCTCGGCATGGTACATTACCGCGACGGGCCCACTCTGTTGTCCTGGCTGACGCCTGTTGATGTCATGCAGGACCTCCAAGTGGGTGCCACCGCACCTGCTGCACTTCTTTTTCAAGCGGCACTCAGCTGCTAGGTGGCTGCGCGCGCAGCGGAAGCAGCGGCGGTGGTCCTTGACCCACTGACTCACATCATCCGTGGTCAGCTTCTTGAAATCTTCGCACTGATACAGCCGATGTTCTCCCTCACAGTACTGGCACTCAATCTTCCACTGGTCCTCTTTCGTCGAGGGGGTGTTGTGGTTCTTGTGTGGTACTGATTCGGCTTGGTGCATAACGGTCACCAACCGGCGGTTATCCGTTTGTCCCCGAGGTCCGAGTCTTGGGCTTGGTCCACTCCATACGAACGTGTCGAGTCGTAGGCTACTGACCTCCCTGGCGAGGAACTCAGATAGGTCTAGGAGGGATGCCTCTGGACCGTTGGGGTCGCGGTAGTCTCTCTGCCGCCTGAAGCGCTCTTGTCGGGCGGGAGGGAGCTTCTCTAATATCCTCTCTACGTTAGAGTTAGCGTACAGTTCGTAGATACCCTTTTCCTTTTGGGACCCCAGCATCCCTACCAGGGACTGTACCTTGATAGACAGGTCATCTAGCGCTCTGTTGTCTCTGGCTGGGGGGAGACGGTCAATGTCTCTTATCTCCTGTATCACATAGTCCCATACGCGTCCATAACGTTGGTCGAGTGCTGCTAGAGCCGCTGTGTATGGGGTAGTAGAGTTGGCATAGGTCAGCGCTATATTGTGCGCTCGGGGCACCTTGAGGTGCTTCAGTAGGATCGCATACTTGTGGCGTTCATCAGCTACATCAACCATCATTGTCTCTAAGCACATCCGTAGCTCCGTGTACTGTGCTCGGTTCTCATGGGTGAAGTCTGGAAACGTCGGTGTGCCAAGGTACGATGCCATGGATGACTGGCACATCGGTGAGCGTTGGGGAAGAGGCCTCCTAGGCGAGTCTCCCCGTTCGTGTCGTCTTGGGCTGGTACTTGGTGGGTACCGAAGGTCGGGTACCCAGGTGCTGTCCCTCGGGGCTGGCGGTGCGTCAAACTCACCCGTGAGTTGAGTCGGGGGTTTGTAGCGCAGGGCCTCGGGGCTGACTTCTGGGCTGTACTGGACCTCCTGGTCCAGAGTACGTTGCTGCTGGTCGGGGCTGTACTGGGCCTCCTGGGCCAGAGTACGTTGCTGCTGGTCGGCTTGACATTCCTCCTCTTCTTCCTCCTCTCCCTCTGCTAGGACCTGGAGTCTTCTGTTCAGTCTCTCGGCGTGGTCCGGTTCTTCCCGGTTGCTGGGTCTCGTATGGACCGGCCGGGAAGGGGGTTCGGAGACGTGGACAGGATCCTCCTGTTGGCGGAGTCCCGGGTCGCTTCGTCGGGTAGGGGAATGTGTCCTAGACCCATGTCTTGACGATCTCTGAGAGCTCCGTGCGGAGTGAGGGGGTGTCGCCATGGCAACCAGTTTGTCCATCAGCTCCGCCTGCAGCCGGTCGCGCTCTGCCTCACGCTGGGCATGGGCTGCGTCGCGCGCTGCTTCGCGCTGGGCATTGGCGGCGTCGCGCTGCGCATTGGCGCTGGCCTGGGCGGCGTCGCTCTGTGCGTTGGCGGCGTCGCGCTGGGCATTGGCGCTGGCATGGGCGGCGTGGAGCTGTGCATTTGCGACGTCGCGCTGTGCATTGGCGGCGGCGTGCTGTGCATTGGCGGCGGCGTGCTGTGCATCGGCGCGGCTTCTCTCAATGTTCTCTTCTGTCTGGAGGCGTCTGGTCTCCAGTCTTATGCGGTCGTCTTCACTCCTTTGTTGCGCCTGGAAGCGCTCTCGCTCGCCTGCAAAATGTTCGCGCTCGCGCGTCTGTTGCGCTTGAAGTCGATCGCGTTCGGTGGAGGCTGCCAGGGTGGCGATGAGTGCTTGCGCCAGCATCTTGTCCGCCGCGCTGGGGGAAGACGCCGTTCGGGGCGATCGGCTCCCGGCAGTACTTGTTGGAGATCCGTTCTCCTGTTGCGTACCGAGGAGATCCATCTCCTGGGTGCGCGTCTCTTCTTGTGGTGGGTCGGGTTCCATCCCGGGAGGGCTTTCTTTATCCTGGAGCTCTCCGGGGACTACCTTGTCGACGTTGTCTGGGGATAAAGTCGTGTCAGTTACCTCCTGGTCCCCACCGTGAGCTTGGTCAGTTACATTAGAACCCACTAGGGCCTCTGTGGTCGGGGTATCCTGGTTGATAGGGTCGGACATAATTTTACTATCCGCTTTAGTTATTTTATCCGTATTTAATTTCCCTTTAAAGCTAGGTATTGGACTGACAGCGTATGCCTCTAGATAGGGAGGTGGCTGCCGTCTGCGCTGCGGGCGATCTAGCTTAGGAGAACCGTTTGTGGAGTGTTCGTCATCGGCCATGTCAATATTAATATTATATTAATATTACGCTAATTATTATCTCCGGCTCGAAGGACCAATTGTAACTGAGGGGTACAATTCCCTGACTGTATTAATCAAGTATTGGTATCATTAAACCACTACCGTCTTATGTACATTACTGGCCATACTGTACACAAGTATATCAGATGAGAACACCTCCACAATGAAACGGTTTCCACACAAATACTTGTTTAGAATATTTATTACAGCAAAGGATATTATAACAATACTTTAATTGCGCTTATAAGGCAAATAGAATGTGCATAGGCAAATCAATAATGAATGTTAGGAATTATCTATGGTACTCAGGGGAGATACTGGAGATACTGAAAGGGGGGTACTACCGGTTGTAAGCCAGCAGGGGGGGGCAATGCTCTATACAAAGTCAATGGGTCCACGGAGGCGATCTTACTCCCTGGAGCAGCGGATGAAAACGGCAGCTGTGATCCCAGGGTGCGCGCCGCACAGGTGAAGCCGTGGAGTCTCTCCTTGAGACGGGCTCGAATGATGTCCTCACGGGCATATGTAGATCCCACATCAGTGGGTGTAGACGGTTCTCTGCTCCAGCAGCTTGGTGAAGAATGAAGAATAATAATCCTGCCGGAAAGTGGCTCTGCAATCACCGGTGTAAATCCTCCGTGGTCGCGGTAGTTCACAGTTGAACTTGACGTTACTATCCTATTAGCACGCGGCAATAAGTGCTCTATGTAGACACACAATTACCCACTTCACGTGGTCTTTGACTTGTAATGAAGGCTTACTAGTAAATAGCGAACGATACGTTAAACAAACGTAGTAGGATAACACGACTCTATTTGAGGCAATACGAGCCCTACTCTACCGCACGTTGCATAATGGGTGAGACGTCACTTGGGTAACTGAACAAGACTGAACGGGACAAGGGGCGAACGTGTTCGCCTGCGCCATATTTATATGTACGGGGGATAATCAAGTGCCAGCCTGCTCACTGTCTCGTAGCCCTGGGCAGAAGCGGGCATGTTGAGACAAGTCCTGGCGGTAGCTTTCAAGTCGGCTCTAGGGGTAAGTCACTGGCGCCTGGTGGGCACGCCATCCAATAGGAGAATGAAATATTATGGGCTGTGTAACTACTAGGTTAAAGGGACATTCCGTGTATATGTACAAGTAATATACAAGGGATATCAAACGATATACAAATATTATGCAATATATATCAATCAATAAATACATATATTCGGTTTAATCTGACCCTTTGTAACACACACCATGTAGACACACACACCACACAGACACACACCATGCAGACACACACCATGTAGACACACACCATGTTGACACACAACATGCAGCCACACACACCACACACACAGGGACGTTGTTTTGGTATGGCAAGGTATGGCACACACCTTGGCAAATAAAAATAAAATAAATATATATATATATATATATATTTTTTTTTTATAAAAAATTTGAATGTTCATTTAGAATTTGAATGTCAACATTATGAACGACGCTTCGAACTATTCGGTACAGCCCTAGCATGTTTTGATATAGTCAATTATCTCACTTTTAGGTGACTTTTACTAGGTGACTAACTCAAATATGCTGCAAAAAAAATTAAGGAAAATGGACATACAGACGTTTTTTTATCAAAGGGCAGCAGAGACAAGTGATACAGGGACACAGGTAAGGTCTTACAATGGCTTAGTGATTATAACAGTGCAGTTCAGCATTCATTCAGCATTTGTGAACGTGTTTTTGATACTACATTCTGTTAAACACACACCTAAAAATCGTACCTAAGGAAAATTGGCTCAATTGCAAAAAAAATAATAGACAGTTATGATATTACATTCTGCTCAGCATAATTTGTATGCAAAATATTGTGGTTCCCTGCTTTAGTCTGTTGACACATTTCTATACTAAATGCTTTTGTAGTCCTGTGTCATACCTAAATGTCATATATATATGAATTGTATAGAAACAACTCACCAAAAGTGACTATTGCACAACTGATTTGACAAAGAAAAATCACCCCCCACCCTCCCTCCTCGCCATACCTTGGCTTTTACTGAAATGACGCCACTGCACACAGACACACACCATGTAGAGATACACACCGGTGCACATGCACAGATTGAGAGGGGGGAGCTCCGGCGATGATTAAAACATTTGTGTGTGTGTGCTCTCAATCCGCTATTTGAAAGGACACAGGGATGAAAAGAGTTTGATGTCTACTGTAATTGAATTGAATTGAATTGAAAACCTTTATTTATCCCCGAGGGGAGATTCAGATGTCCATCACAGCATAAGAGCAATTTAAAAACAGTAAAAACAGTTAATGGAAACAGTTAATACATAACATACACTTATTAGTATGTGTTAAAAACAAGATGGGCAGGGCGGCCGGGTAGCGTAGCGGACTAAGCGTCTGTCTACCACCGCAGAGACAGTGGGATCGAATCCAGCTGCGGTACCTCCGGCTTGGTCGTACAGCGGGTGGGAAAGCCGGTGGGGTGGGTCCTGGTCGTTGTAAACAGCGACTCCTACAGTTCGGTCGGGGCGCCTGCACAGCGAGGGAAGGATCTGGGGGAGGTAGTGTGATCCTTCCACACGTTACACTCCCCCAATGAGAGTCCGCGCTGCCAGGTGAAAAGAAGCGGTGGGCTGGGTACACATGTGTCGGAGGAAGCATGTGATAGTCTCCGCCCTCCCAGACCGACAGTAGGGGGTAGAGTGCGCAACGACCAGGAAGGGGATTGGGAATTGGCATAACGACTAACATTGGGATGGGAGAAAAACGGAAAAAGAAGGGGGAAAAAGATAATACTTTTTTATTTTTTTTAAAGATGGACAAATAGCTACATAGGGATAAAAAAGAGCTAAAAGTGGTGAAAGAAAAATAAACGAGTCCAATCATGATGTTAAATAATTAAATTAATGTGTTACAGTCCACAACCCAGCTCCTCTAGTCCACGGCAGTTAGCCCATCCTGGCCCTGCCTGGTTGTGGAGCCTGATTGCCACCGGCATAAAGGACTGCCCGAAGCGCTTTGTGGTATGTCGGGGGGGGGGGGGGGGGGGGGGATAAGTCTGTGGCTAAACGTGGACCGCATTGCGGTCAGCTCATCATAGAGGGGGTGGCAGGGGTTCTCAATGATAGCATACAGCTTCCTCCTCGTCCTCCCCTCTGTCACCACCTCCAGACTGTCACAGCTGAGTGAGGTGCCCTGCATGTCTGTCCTGCTTCTTATTGCTGTTCATTCTAACTTCTAATAGGGGCGGGACGATACATCAATCTAATTATCAATGATCCAATAGGATTGATTCAACGTAAAAAGTCGGGTTCATATCGATAGTCTTATTTTGAAAATCCCGTGGCGAGTCTCATATACGCCCAACAACAACAGCAGTAGCATGTGAAACGCCTGTCTGTGTAGACCAGGGATCACCAACACGGTGCCCACGGGCACCAGGTAGCCCCCAAGGACCACATGAGGTGCCCGCGGCAAGCATGTGTATATAAAGTGTTGAATATTGATATTATCTGTTTCCCACCTTGTTCAGTTATTGTTGATAATTGTAGTGAGAAATCATTAACGTGATCAGTATCTTCACAAATATGAGTATCATTTATCATTGATAATAATATATAACTAAAGTCAAACTGAGAAAATTTGTTATTTCAGAAGAGTGTATCAAACTGGTAGCCCTTCGTATGACTCAGTACCCATGAAGTAGCTCTTAGTTTCAAAAAGTATGGTGACCCCTGGTGTAGACGTTACAGCAGGGCTACAGAGAGCGCCTATTTGGTCGCATTTTGACCCGAAATAAGTGCCTGCTTTAAAAAAAAAAATTTAACTTGTCAAATGCATCTAACATGCTTTGCATCCTCGCCATTCCTTTATGCCCATGTCGCGTTAAAGACCTAAACTAACGTTAGCTGCTTAAAAATGGTTGTAGGAACGGTTTGGGAGAGGGAGGTATAGGGAGGGGTTTTAGGTTGTGTGTTGTGATTTCCAAAATGTTTTACTTAAAGTTTAAAGCTCAATATATCAAAACGTGGCAATTTCCAGTGAATAGGAGGTCTACGGTATTTGTATTAAAAAAAACAATAGATTGTTTTTCATTTAAATGTCTGGAAGCGCTCAAAAAAAATTTCAAATGATATTTTCATTGCCTTTTTTGAGTTGATCTAAATGTTACTGATTGTGTTAAATGGGCATATGATATCGTCTCATATCGATCACAGGCACCTGAATCGAATCGTATCGTACCGTGGCAGACTTTGTGATATCGGCTTTGTGATATGTGATATACAAAGCACTAAATGGAACAGGACCAAGTTACATTGCAAATTCTAACTATGTGCCTCCTAGAACATTGCGATCATCTACTGGTCTATTGAAGGTTCCAAGCCACAGTCTAAGGAAAATCGGGGATGCAGCCTTTGCAAACTATGCACCAAAGTTATGGAACACACTACCTATGGACATTAGGGAAGCTAGATCTCTTAATATTTTCAAAAATAAACTAAAAACCTCTTCACCATAGCCTTCTAATACACTCCGCTGTTGATTGTACTGTAGCACTATTTTACTCTGTCCATTCTATTGCATAATTTTACTATCTATTCTATTCTATTATTTTATTGCACTGTATTATTTTACTCTGTGTCGTAGAAAATATAATCATGTCATTATAGATCTGTGTTGAGATATCATTTTATCTTTGTACAGCTTGACTGGTTATGGCCATCTAGTATAATGTGTGTGTGTCTCTTTAAAAGGTCCAAAGTACCAAGGTTATCTTCCCAGCCAGCCAAAGCAAGGTTGTGTTATTACTCCCCTACTGAGAACCCAGTTTGTTTATACTTTCATCATCATATCTGATGTATAATGTTACGTCTTGCAAGTGTGTATTAATGTACGTTCTGCCCAGACCTCTTGGTCACTTTGCTGGTCAGACTCTTATGTGCGAACATGAGGTATCTGATTGTAAACTGAACTTCCATTTGTGGCCACAGATGAAATAAACGATGTTTTCTATTTTTAATAACGACTCAGAATGATTTATACAAACGGCTCATCTTTTTGTCCTTTAACATTTTCCATAACATCTGTCTATTACTTTTTATTACAGGTTCAAAACTGTCAGGTATTAAACTGTGTGGGTATCAAACAAGAGACTGTCAGGCTTTAAAACGGTGTAGGACCCAGGCCTAGAACTGCACCCTGAGAGAGGGAACTGCGCCCTGAGAGGGAGGTTTGCCCTGAGTGGGAGGTTTGAAGGGTCAAAGTGGGTATAAAACAGGAGGGAAGACTGTCAAGTTTTAAACTGTGGATACCAAACAGAGAAGGTAAAGACGACTTTGAACTGTTGAGCAGTAATCCAGAACTATTTTATTGCACTGCACATTTTTTAAATATTTTATCTATTCTATTCTACTATTTTATTGGACTGCACTATTGCACTATTTTACTGTCTATTTTATCTTACTCTTTTTATTATTGTCTATTTAAAACTGAATCAAACCATAAACAAGGTGGCCTGTTGGGATGTTAGATCCTAATGTGAAAAACTGTGATTTTATATGTCTGCACTTTATGTGATCATTTTATGCCTGTCTTTTTTCTGTTGTGAAGCACTTTGAGCTGCAGTTTATGAAAGGTGCTATACAAATAAAGTGTATTATTATTATTATTATTATTATTATTATTATTATTATTATTATCTGCAAATATCGTATCGTTGTCCAAAGAATCAATATTGTATCGTATCGTGATGAAACTGGTGATTCCCACCCCTAACTTCTAATACCTGGAGGGTTCTACTGCTATGTCTTTTCATATCACAAAAACAACTATTTTTTGGATCCAAACATTCCTGTGTGTGTTGGGTGGGGGGTAGATGTGTACTTTTGGCTACTCATAGTAGGTATCTGGCAGGCTTCTCACATCTGTTCAGTGATGTGTATTTGTTGTGTGGGCTCACACCTGTCTGTGTACCAACATCCATCTGTGTGTGTGTGTTTATACGCTAGGGGACACGCGCATTCGCGCAATGACACCCATCATAAGACATTATCAGAGGCGTGTGGTTTGCAACATCTTTCCTCACAGCAGGACGGCCTGATTACAGCCGACAGATGAACCCATAGGAAAACACATCAACCTCCTGCTTGGCCCAGTGGGTGAGTTTGTTTGCCACCTACAACTGTTTACGTTACCGCATTTCACACCCCTCTCTAAATGCTTAAAGGGGAATGTCGCCCATGTGTTAAAATCCAACCAGAGTGCAAATGTGGCAGTAAAGTGCAACAGCAATATACAATGTACAGGTGATTAAACTGGGTACAAAATATACAAAGTACTACTGAGTGTAGTGCTAATCAGACTGGGTATACAGATTTGTAGTATAATATGTACAGTAATACAGGTATAAAGACAGGTAGTAATCATACTGGCCAGCAGTGTAACTAGTAAGAGTAGGATATGTACAAGGGACTATATGTAAGTACAGACAGAGGATAGGTATATAGTACAGCGGATAGCAAAACAATTGTGCACTTTTTCATAAAAGCATGAAACTTCTACCATAGTACGTTTATACCATGAGGTTTATTTTCAGATGTGGAGGGAAGTCAGATTTGACCTCTGAGGCCCGGGAGAGGTCAAATCCAAGATGGCCGCCCAAAATATTCAAAAATTCATAACTTTGGAACCGAACACAGTAGAAAAACACTTAACACATTGGTTGCCAACAACGAGATTTATCGTTATTTCTCGCCATGCGTTGGTTTCCAATAACAAGATTTCTCGTTATTTAATCGTTATTTCTTTTATTAGCGATATCCATTCATTTTTCATCCGTCCAGCCTGACGTTATCATTGGGAATGGCTCTGAGCTCGAAAAGGGCAAATACCGCCCCCTATCGTCTCCCGGATGGTAATGCACATCATTGGATTGGATTGAGTGAAAAAGTGCATCAGAGAAAAACTCCGGTCCAGGGTTTCCCCATCTCTGGCAAGCAGTATCTGTTACCAGATTCACTGGGGAGGCTCGGAGCAGCTTTCGATGATGCGTTTCGGACTATAACGTTGGATCAATAAACGTGATCAATATTTGGAATGGCGATCAGGAATTGGATTAATCTTTTTGCAGAACATCTGATCTGAGGTAAGGACTCTATGTTACCAGTTTTGGGTTAATCAGAGTTGTTTTTCATAGCGTTCACAACGTGTGTGTGTGTGTGTGTGGCGTTAGGCGCTGAGCGCGGCACGAATAAATGATTTTTCAGCCCGCTTTTGTATCGTGCATAAGAACACAAATACTCATGATAATCTAGTGTTTATTTGAAAACGATTCATAAATCAGTCGGAAAATGACAACGTGTTTTGTGTATTCCAGTAAATGGCTATTATCGCGGAATATTTTTTTCTTTCTAGAAATCTCCAAAACTATACTCGTATTCCAAACGGTATAAAACTGAAATTTACTGATGAAAAAATTATCCGTTTTGTACATGTTGACTGCAAGCAAGTCATTGATAAGTGACAGGTGTATTAGACACAGCCATAATTTAAGATATAGTTTAATCGCTCGCAAATGTGCTCGTCCTCCCATTGATTAACATGCTGGCATCCAAGCGATAAATCGTCATATCCGGCTAGCACACAATGTGTTAAGGTATCATTTCCTACCAACTGCAGGGTGCCCATTCTGTTGGTGATACCTTTGAGACCAATAGCATTCAATAAAATGCATTTAGATCAATGTGGAGGTGAAATTATGCAGACAAAGGGAGGTAAACAGTGCAAACAGGTAGTTTATTTCCAAAATAATAACAGTAATAATGATGTTAATAATGATTATAACAACAATAATGGCAATAATAATAATAATTATCATAAGTTATTTAAACCAATTTATTATTAAACTTTTTAATATGTTTTAAATTTTTTAACTGATTTATACATAACCTTTCATTGGTCATAAGGTCGCTTTACAAAACAAAAACCATCAAGGGACGGAGAAGCAGAGAACTAAAGATCTAAAATCTTAACAGTCCCCAGAACAGAAACAGAGATCTGTACACTTAAGTGCAGCTTTGACACAGGAGCACCATCCAGTGCACCCTTTCTGGCAGTTGCAGCGGACCAGCTCATGGCAAGACTTTGCTGCTTCAGGGAGAGTGGTCCAGAGTGGCTGCCACCCAGTTGTTTCTTTTGTCCAGCTTTTGTCCAGTCCAGTGACTGGTTCCAAATCTTGGCCTGATAGCAAGTCTGCTTGATGTGCTGTATGAGGGCTGCCTGGGTTGGAGGGATGTTCTCTAATGTCCTGGACTTCTGGGAGAAGAGCTGTTTCCTGGCGTCATTCACATCCATGCTCTCACTGGTTCGGTCATACATAAGCACCACAAATCGTTCCAAAAGTACCCTTGAATCTTCACTGACCTCACTTGGCATGCACAGGAGTTCCTGGAAAGCATCAGTGACCTCTGAGAAAGACTTCCAAGTCTCCCAGGCACTCTCCTTTCCTCGGCCAGCAAATGCAGACACAGTGTCGCACCCAGTGAAAGCATGAAAGACAGGGAGAGTCAGACACTTGACTGGAGCCATTGTGGCAACCATTTGATGAATGGCAATGAACCGGAAACTCGACCCAACACCAAAGGAAACCCACAGTTCATCAGGAGCTATTCTGCTAAAAGAAGACACTGCCAAAACCACCACATCTGTGTCAATGGTGCGTATGGTCACTTTCCTACAACCCTTCTGCACAGCATCTGCCACATGCAGAAGAAGCCGAGTGTCAGCCTCCTCCTGCGTACATGGGGCAATGCAGGCCACACATGAGTCAGCAGGAAAGCAGAGGACTCCAGTTCCATCTGTTGCGTACAGTTCCTTGCCCTGTGCTAGAGGCAGATGTACGGCTTCTGGTGTCAGGAAGGAAAACAACTCTGTTTTGTTTTCATCACACCGAAGGAAGTCTTTCCCGTTCTTGGGCATCACAGTGAGGGGAGCCACTCTTTTCCTTGTGCCTTTTCCCCTCTTCTGTCTTGTGGAGGATTTCAGGCTGGCAGACAGGTATACATCCCAGACAAGATCAACACGGGCGCTTACCTCTAGTTGAGCAGCGATGTACTGTATGGTGCAAACACTGTTTCACCATACTCCTGGAATGTTCTTGATGTCTTTGGATTCAGCATTTGAACTACAGCTGCACCATCTAGAATCACTGCATCAGACTCAGGGACACTCTTGTTTTCCAGCAGATTTGACTCTAGGCAGCGAAGTAGATCTGCTTTAACCCTAAACCGAAGTTTTCCTCCAGTTGATAGAGCTGGGGGTGCTGCCTGGTTTTCGTGGGGAAATAAATGGTTGATGTCTCCATCTTGTGTTTGGCACAGTGGCAACTTGTTCTTTGGAAGTGTTTGTGTGAGAGGTGTTGTACACTTCCAGCCTTTGTGTCACACACTCGGTGTACTGCTCCTCACCAAGGGTCTTGATCCTTCTCACAGTGTCGGCTACTCTGGTATCCATGATGTCTCTTGTGTCAATGACTAGAATATCTTGGCTGTGTTCTAGAAATGGATTCCCCATCTCTTCCAGCACAGTCACAAGTGCCTTAACCTCCTTCAGGAATGCTGCTTGCACTGCAGGTTGCTGGTCATGGTGATGGTGTCTAGAGTCACTAGGTCCACGCTGTGGCTTTGTTGCTTGTTCTTCAAACTCTTTAGTGATCCTAGCGATTTCTGGCCCTGCTATCATCCAGTGTCTGAGTGCTCCGGGATTGCCAGTCAGTCCAATAGCCCCACCAGAACCTTTGACCATGCCATTGTTTTGTTCATTGCACTGGTCAAGTGCCATGGCAGAAAACGTGTTGCTGGTTTTGTGCACCACAAAATGTCCAGACCTGAATTCTGCTAGGACATCTGGGTGTCTTTCCGCAAGCGTCATCATGTCACGGATGTGTACGGGAAGCCGTCTGCTGTAGTGTGTGTGATCAAGGGCAAACATCCAGGTCATGATCTGTGTCAGGGATTCCACATACAGCTGGAAGTTGCCTTCACGAATGGACCGGATGTACTGCAGGACGAGAAGCTGCAATGACAGGGTCTTATGCCAGTAGTCAAAGTGAACACTGGCTTTTGATCGCTCTATGCACCACTCCTCAAAGGATAGACTGTCAGGTGGCATGGCATCTGTATCATATCAGATATGCACTTTTCCTTGTATGCTTGTTCCAGGAGTGTAAAGAGGCTTGCAGCCGTGACCTGGTGTGCATGGCGGGTCTCTGTGACATGTTTGGCATGTATGAAATAATTGGCTGTTCCAGAACTTGCGATTTCAGCTTGGACCAGGGCATTGGTCCAGCCACTGTCTTCTAGCCAGTCTCCCAGCAATTTCAACATGGCCATTTCGATGTGTAGATGTATAGGAAAACGTATACGGACAACTGAAAGGAAAATCTTTCTTACTTGCTTGTCAGTTGATTGACAGTTGAATGACAGTTGTGACAGTAGGTGCTGTGCGTGTGAACATATGGGAGAATGACAGGTGGGTTATATCATGGCATGTAATTCACTTCAGATAGCCAAGGTAGACTACTGTATATAAGTAGGCTACATAACTAAAGTCTCACCAACTAAATAACGTTGTTGGGCTTGGGACTTTCAAACTGAGTGAAAATGAAGTGAAAATCTTGAAATTCTGGTTCCTCCAGGGGGTCCGTGAAAATGGAGTCACAGTGATAATTATGTGCTGGGAAGGAATACAATTTGTCACACATCCCAGGAAATAATAACTAATAGCTGAATAATACAAAGACTACAAATAAATTAATCAAATCATGTTTTATAAAACATTTATATTTTGATGTGTTTTGCCTTGACTTTAACATAAATCTATTTTCTTGAATGCTATTGGTCTCAAAGGTATCACCAACAGAATGGGCACCCTAAAGTTGGTAGGAAATGACACCTTAAGTGTTTTTCTACTGTGTTCGGTTCCAAAGTTATGAATTCTTGAATATTTTGGGCGGCCATATTGGATTTGACCTCTCCCGGGCCTCAGAGGTCAAATCTGACTTCTCTCCACATCTGAAAATAAACCTCATGGTATAAACTTACTATGGTAGAAGTTTCATGCTTTTAGGAAAAAGTGCACAATTCCTTTGATTCAAAGGCTTAACCGCTGTACTAATATGCGGTGAGAATAATATATATATATGGTATATACAGCATTATTGTAAAGTACATGCTATCATACAGAGCTATGGGTTATATGTTATATCATATAGAGCTATGGGTACAAGCAAGTATATAGAGGGGTTATATGCAAGAGTATTCAGACAATAATATTGGGTATATTTTGGTAGTTATATAAATGTAAATATGCTGTATATACAGCACTGTTGTACATGCCATCATACACAGTATATGGGTAGACAGTGAACGCAGTAGGTAGGTACAGTGTAAATTGAGTATAGGCAACAGTGTTTAGAGTTTATTAAAACCTCATATGGTGTGTAAGAGCTCACAAACATTTTACATCCCAGTTACCTCATCGATTGGAGGGTAATAAACATGTGAATCCTTAAGATGGGTGAAATTCGTCTTTAACACTTTGTAACTGAGGGGTACAATTCCCTGACTGTATTGTTAGATATGATACTTACTACCACTACCTCTTGTACTTTAGACTCTGGCCACCCAGTACTAGGTATAAATAATTATGATAAACACTCCCACCTGATGAAACGGATCCAACACAAATGTACCAAGTCGAAAGTCTGCGTTTAATAATAATACATAGCAAAAGGTATGTACAACGATCACTTAATTACATTTATGATTTGAAGTAGTATGCACTTTTATGGCAAATGAGTATTCGTAGGTAGATCAATATCGAATGTCCAATCTCTGATTGCGCAGGAAGCAAATATACAACCTGGAATATTTAGGGAACAATAGCAATGATACTTGAATGATTATATAGCTGGATACACTAGGGGAAGGTTCCGACTGCTTGTAGGACAGCTGGAGGGGGGGGGGTAGAGTCTGGCTGTATCCCGTCTGGCCGAGGGTATCCTGGGAGAGCCCACAGTCGTGCGACCCGGTGCCCAGCGATCCTCGATCCACAGATGAAAGCAGTTGGACTCTCTGTGGCCGGCGTCCTCCGGTCCACGATGGAGAGACGTGAGGCGACCTCGTCGTGTAGAGCGTCTTCTCACCTGTCGTCCTCTCCGGGGGGGGGTATTTCCAACACACCGCAGTGTTGGCCTTTATCCATAGAATAATCAAAGTACTCAAAGCATAATCCAAGCCGGGGAAGGCTAGCCGTCGTCGGTAGAATAATCCAATATACAGGTCCACTCGCTCTTTGGCCTGGAGCTCCTCGGGTGCAGCTTCACGTGGGGTCAACCACCCTGGATAAGCGTCCAGCTGATGCCCGAAACGATGGGGGTGCTGATCACTATAGAACTCTTACCGCACGAGGCACTACATATGAATAGACTATTATTAGCTTAATAGAATACGTCCAACTCGACGATATAGTGCCAAATATGACCATTCAAATATTAATACACACGATGTCTCAATGCCGATACTGGGCCGAATTGGCCTTACTGCCCACACGTGGTTCGCGGGGAGGCTTTTGCGTCTGTCACTCTGTTGGAGGGTAAGGAACTGGACTAAAAGAAAGCTCTACTTTAATAGCGCAGTATATATACGCACTATGAACAAATAGTACCATTAGTGGTGCGGTAGACATATTCCTACGCGGAACTAGGACTTGTCCATACATGTTGAGCGGTACGATTGAACCTGGTCTGAGGGGTATGGCGACCTGGCACCAAGGTCTCGTCCAATGGTAGAATGGAGACTATTATGGGATGTTCAGTAGACTAGAAGGGATATTCAATGCATATTGTACAAGGAATATACAAGGGATATCAGGGGATATACAAATACAATTAAATATATATAAATAAATATATATATTCGGTTTAATCTGATCCTTCAGAACAGCCGCCCCCTAATTGGTCCCAACCCAATTAGTTAAGCAGAGACAGATTAACCGCACTGTCTACCACTCAAGGGTTCGCTGTAAGGGTCAGTCAACTCACAAAGTCATAGGGTCATGGTCATCATCGATTGTGTCTGGGAGTCGGGGCAGTTCTATGAGCCTAGCCACAGGACGGGTGTAAATGCGCCCCTGGACGAGTACTTCAGCTGCTCGGACCTTGCCATCGGCACCGGTGATCACTTTGCTTACGCGGCCAGCCGGCCACATAGCTCTGGGTAGTGACTGGTCAACAATCATGACGACTGTTCCTTCCGTCAAATTGTCTCTCTCTTTTACCCACTTCTGGCGGGTCTGTAGAGACGGTAGGTAGTGCAGTAGGAAACTGCTCCAAAACTTGTCGGCTAATACTTGGCTGTACCTCCACATTCGTCGGCCGTTCGCTTCTTCAGGCCGGTACATTGTCTGGGGTAACGCGGGATCTAGCCGCCCCATCAGGAGGGTGTTGGGGGTGACTGGGTCGACATCTGCTACATCACTGGAGACGTAACCGAGGGGCTTTGAGTTCAATACTCCCTCAATCTCCGTGAGGACTGTCATTAGGACTTCTTCCGCCACAGTCTGGGCCCCAAGTACTGCGTACAGGGCTGTCTTTATAGAACGTACTTCTCGTTCCCAAGTTCCACCGAAGTGGGGTGCGTTTGGGGGGTTGAATTGGAAGTCAATCTGGGCTGGAGCGAGGTGGGTCTTAAGTTCTGGGCCCATAGCTCGGAAGCTCTCCCTCAGCTCTCTTTCTCCGCCTTTGAAGTTTGTCCCGTGATCGGACAATAATGTAGACGGTTTTCCTTTCCGTGATGTGAATCTTCGGAAGGCCATAAGGAATGAGTCTGCGCTCATGGTCGGAAGGAGCTCGATATGTATCGCTCTGGTGGTCATGCATTTGAATACAATACCCCACCGCTTCTCGGTGCCTCTTCCTTTCTTTATGTGCAACGGGCCAAAACAGTCCATGCCTGTTGAGTGGAATGGCTTGTCGCCGAGTCGGAGGCGACATGGAGGTAGGTCAGCCATCCGTGGTATGCTGGGCTGCGCGCGCCACTTTCGGCAGTCTAGACAGGTTCGCTGGAAGCGTCGCACCGCCTCTCTTCCTTGAAGTATCCAGTAACAACGTCTGATTTCCGCGAAGACTCTCTCTGCTCCTGCGTGGTGTACATCCTCGTCGTATTTCTTTATAATCAGCTCTGTGACCTTGTGTCGGCTGTTCAATACGATCGGGTACTTAATGTCATCCGGTAAATTGGGGGCTCTCCGCAGGCGACCACCCACTCTGATGAGGGTATGTGTGTCACTCTCGGGGGCCAGATGAATCAATCTGCTGTCTGATGGGACGGGCTTTCCTCCCTGTAGACAGTCTAGTTCATCGGGGAACGAGTCTCTCTGGGCTTGTTGCAGTAGAAGCAGTTCTGCTTCCTCGTAGTCAGCTGCTGACATATCAGCGGGGGACTTAATCTCTGGGTGGTGCCGCAGGAATGTCCGTTGCTGCGCACTCTCTATGGTAATGCAATCGTCTATGTTGGGGTCTGCGGAGACAACAGTGCTCAATCCACAGAACATGGGTTTCTTATTCTCAGCCTCCTCGTCACTTGCTTCCCTCGGGGTGGGCGTGGGCCAATCTCCTTCCGGGAGCTTGAGGAATGCTGGTCCGTCACTGTAGATGTTATGACGGGTTAAGTCATCTAGGGACATTCCCCGGGTGATGACGTCAGCTGGGTTGTGTTTTGTATCAACATAGCGTCAGTTTGCTTCTCCGGTTAACTCTCCGGTTAACTCTTGAATCTCAGTGACTCTGACTCCCACGAAGACTTTGTATTTGCATGAATCCGATTTGATCCAGGCGAGTACTGTCGTGGAATCTGACCACAGGATTGTTCTATGCACCGGAATGGTGAGCTCACGTTGGATGAGCGTGGCTAGATGCGCTCCTGCGAGGGCTGCGCAGAGCTCTAGACGTGGGATAGACTGTTGCTTGCGTGGGGCTATTCTCGAGCGGGCGAGGATGAATGCTGTGTAGATCTCTCCCCCCTCTTCTTGGGCCCGCAAGTAGGCTACTGATCCGTAGGCGACCTCGGAGGCGTCACTGAAGACGTGTAAATCCATTTTACATGTCTCTGGCCTCACCGTGGGTGGGAAGTAGCTTCGGCGTATATTAACGCCTGGGAGTGAGTGGAGTTCCATCTCCCACTCTCTCCAGGTGGATGTAAGGTGTGCGGGAATGGGGTCGTCCCAGCCCTGGTCCTTGTCCCACAATGCTCGTACAATCATCTTTGCCCTGGTGGTGTACGGTAGTATACATCCTAACGGGTCATATTGTCGGGCGAGTGTTCTGTACACACTCCGTCTGGTGGTCGGTATTGCCGTCGACCTTCCCTGCTCCGTGGTCAGGGGTTTGTGTCTATAGTGGAGCGAATCTGTTTTGAAGCGCCACACTAGTCCTAGTGTCATCTCTTGGGCTTCTCCTGGGATTGTGGCCATCCAGGTCTCGCTGCTCGCTGCCTTGTCCTCGGAGGAGAGGCTGCGCAGTACGTGCGGATCGCTGCTGGCCCACTGCCTGAGATCAAAGCCGCCTTTGATCAGAGAGGCGCGGAGTTTATGTAGGAGAGCCTCGGCTTCTTCCTGGGTCGAAACGCTTTGTAGACAGTTATCTACGTAGAAGCTGTTCTTCACACTGTGTCGGACCTCTTCGTCCGCTGCTGGGTCCTCTGCGACATGTCTCTGTAGTGCAAATGTAGCACAGCATGGGCTGCATGTAGTTCCGAAAGGGAGGACTTCCCATTGGTAGATGGCTGGGTGCTCATCTCCTGGCCTCTCTCTCCATAGGAACCGCAACAGGGGCTTGTCCTCCTCTACTAATCTCACCTGCAGGAACATCCCTTTGATATCCCCGCTGATAGCCACCTTGTCCTGGCGGAAGCGGAGTAGTACGCCTAGTAGGGAGGGGCCGAGTGTAGGACCGGGCAATAGCTCTTTATTCAGATTTTGGGATCCGATCTGGTAGCTGCAGTTAAACACGATGCGGTCTTTGCCGTTGTGATGAACCTTGTGGTTGGGCACGTACCACGATTCAGTCGTCTGGTCGGCCTCTTTAATGTCAATCTTTGTGACGTGTCCCGCTGTGATGAGCTTCTCAATCTCAGCGCGGTATACACTTTCTTGGGCGGGGTCCTTGGCTAAGCGCCGCTCTGTGTTTAGTAGGTACCGCTCTGTGGCGTCTTTCTTTGCGTGAAAGGTAGGCATCCCTTCCCGCCGCAGGAGTGGCGTGGCGTATCTCAACACGCCGCTGACTGGGACTCTCTTTGTTCCCGTCTCGAGGAGGTTAATGGCGTAGATGTCGTCTTTAGAGCGAATGTCTTTCTTTTCGTTCTTAAAGGGCATTTGTTCTAAGGTCCATAGCCTCTCTACATGCTGCAGGAGTGCGGTGTCTCCCTCTGTGACTCGGGAGTGGAGACAGCTAGTGGCTGTGGTTCGGTTGAGAGATTTGGCGAGTGGGCCTTGGAGAGTCCATCCTAGGCGGGTCTCGACTGCTGCAGGACAGCCTCTGGGTCCGGTATGAACCCGGTCTATCGGGACAATGAGGTCTGCATGGTCGGAGCCTATCAACAGTGTCGGGGTAGCACCGTCTATGAGTGGGATCGGTAGCTTGCGTAGATGTACATATTTCTCCATCAGCTTGGCTACGGGGTATGTGTACCGCGAGAGTCCTATTTCTTGGCTGGTGAAAGCGTCTGTAATCCTGTACCGTCGCTCGGGCTGGCCGCTTGCTGCGATAGAGAATGAGACATTCTCGCCCTTTATCGTTTTCAAATCTCTTCTTATTGTCCGAATTGTCATTTGGTTTTCGCTCCCCCGCAGCACTAGCTGGGCCGCAGCGGACGCGAGCAGAAGGGTCTTTTCTGACCCGTCATCAAGGACGGCGTAAGTGTCCATGACTTTATTCTGGTAGCTCAATGTCACACGGACTACCTTTAAGAGCACTCTGGCTCCGCTGCTGCTGGCGGGGTCGATGTACATGACGCTTGCTTTGCTGCTTGATGGTGCGGGTGGAGGCCGCCGTCTGTTACTGTCGTGGAGTATGTCCAGATGGGCTCCACTTTTTCTTTAAGCGGCATTCGGCTGCCATGTGTGATCGCGCACAGCGAAAACAGCGTCTGTTGGACTTTATCCATTGACTCGCTTCCTCCGCATTCATCTTGGGGAATGAGTCACATTGTGACAGCCAGTGTTCTTTCTCACAGTAGGGGCACACTATCTTCCACTTCTCCTTTCTTGAGGGGGTACTGTGGCTCCTACTGCTTGGCACTGACTCCGATTGGTGCATGACAGTCACCGATCTTCTTCCATCATTTAGTCTCCTGGTTCCTTCTCTGGAGCCAGGGGTGCTCCGTCCGAATGTATCTAGCCGTAAGCTGCTGACTTCTCTCGCCAGGAAGTCGGCTAGATCGAGGAGGTTCGGTTCGGGGCCATTAGGGTCTCGGTGGTCTCTCTGCCGCCTAAAGCGCTCCTGTCGGGCGGGCGGTAGCTTCTCCAAGATCCTCTCTACATTTGAGTTGGCGTATAGTTCATGCCTACCCTTTTCCCTCTGCGCTCCCAGCATCCCTACTAGGGACTGCACTCTGATGGACAGGTCGTCCAGTGCTCGATTGTCTGTTGCTGGGGGTAGGCGGTCGATGTGCCTGATCTCCTGGATCACGTAATCCCATATACGTCCATATCTCTGGTCCAACGCTACCAGCGCTGCGGTGTATGGGGTCGTGGAAGTGGCGTAGGCGAGCGCTATGTTGTGCGCGCGGGGTACCTTTAAATGCTTCAGTAGTATCGCGTATTTATGGCGTTCATCAGTGACATCCACCAACATTGTCTCCAGACACATGCGGAGCTCCGTATACTGGGCCCGGTTCTCCTGGGTGAAGTCTGGTACCATAGGTGTGCCAATGTATGACGCGGATTGTTGATACATCGGCGAGCGTTGGGGGAGAGGCCTCCTAGGCGAGTCTCCTCCTGCTCCTTGGCGTGGGCTGGTACTGGCTGTGTACCATGGCCCGCTGGTCCAGGTGCTGTTCCTCGGTGCGGGTCGTGCGTCGTGCTCACCCGTGAATAGCGTCGGGGGTCTGTAGCGCAGTTCCGCGGGGGTATAGCCTGGGCTGTACTGGACCTCCTGGTCCGGTAGAGTACTGTGCTGTCGTCGGGCGTGGTTCTCCTCCTCTTCCTCTTCGTCTTCCGTTAGGTCATCCAGGGCTTGTAGTCTCTGATTTAGCCTCTCCGCAGTGTATGCTGCTCCTTCCCGGTGGCTGGGTCTCGCTTGGACCGGTTGGGGAAGGGGATCTGCGGGGGGTATAAACCTCGTCTGTTGGTCAAGTTCAGGGTCGCTTACTCGGCTAGGGGATGCCGCCCTGGAGTGATGTCTAGACGAGTTCCTGGAGCCTCTGGTGGAGGGAGGGGGTGTTGTCCTTCTGATCAGCTGTTCTATTAGTTGCGCTTGTGCTCTGTCGCGCTCGGCTTCGCGCTTGGTGAGATCCGATTCTCTCTGGGCACCGGTGGCGGCGCGCTGGGCGTCGGCCCGGTCTCTTGCCATATTCTCTTCCATCTGAATGCGTCTTATTTCCAGGCGTATGTGCTCTTCTTCGCTCCGTTGCTGTATCTGCAATCGATCGCGTTCACCCTGGAGTCTATCGCGTTCAGTAGAGGCTTTCAGGCTGACGAGGAATGCCTGCTGTAGTGTCCTCTCTGCCTCGCTGGGAGAAGACGGTTGTATAGGGGAGCCGTCCCTTGGGGTACTCCGTGCGGAGTCTTGGAGCTCTATCTCCACGGTGCTCTCCTCATCTTCTTCCGTGCCGAGTTCTCTCTCGGTAGTGTTGTCTTCCTCCCGGGACTCGTCGGGGACTACTTCTTCGGTATTGGCGGGGTGTAAAGTCATGTCTGGTTCCCCCTGGTCCCCACCGTGAGCTGGGTCAGTTACGTTAGAACCCATAGGGGCCTCTATGGTCGGGGTAGCCTGGTCGTTAGGGTTAGACATAATTTTACTTTCTAGTTTTACCGCGTTTACTGTTGGTAGAAGACTAGGTTGTTGACTGACAGCGTAAGCCTCTAGGTACTGAGGGAGCTGTCGTTTGCGCCGCGGGCGTTGTTGGTTAGGAGGATCGTTTCGTGGAGTGTTCATCATAGGCCATTTTAATATTAATAACACTATATTAATATTACACTGATTACCATCCGGCTCGAAGGACCAATTGTAACTGAGGGGTACAATTCCCTGACTGTATTGTTAGATATGATACTTACTACCACTACCTCTTGTACTTTAGACTCTGGCCACCCAGTACTAGGTATAAATAATTATGATAAACACTCCCACCTGATGAAACGGATCCAACACAAATGTACCAAGTCGAAAGTCTGCGTTTAATAATAATACATAGCAAAAGGTATGTACAACGATCACTTAATTACATTTATGATTTGAAGTAGTATGCACTTTTATGGCAAATGAGTATTCGTAGGTAGATCAATATCGAATGTCCAATCTCTGATTGCGCAGGAAGCAAATATACAACCTGGAATATTTAGGGAACAATAGCAATGATACTTGAATGATTATATAGCTGGATACACTAGGGGAAGGTTCCGACTGCTTGTAGGACAGCTGGAGGGGGGGGGGGTAGAGTCTGGCTGTATCCCGTCTGGCCGAGGGTATCCTGGGAGAGCCCACAGTCGTGCAACCCGGTGCCCAGCGATCCTCGATCCACAGATGAAAGCAGTTGGACTCTCTGTGGCCGGCGTCCTCCGGTCCACGATGGAGAGACGTGAGGCGACCTCGTCGTGTAGAGCGTCTTCTCACCTGTCGTCCTCTCCGGGGGGGGTATTTCCAACACACCGCAGTGTTGGCCTTTATCCATAGAATAATCAAAGTACTCAAAGCATAATCCAAGCCGGGGAAGGCTAGCCGTCGTCGGTAGAATAATCCAATATACAGGTCCACTCGCTCTTTGGCCTGGAGCTCCTCGGGTGCAGCTTCACGTGGGGTCAACCACCCTGGATAAGCGTCCAGCTGATGCCCGAAACGATGGGGGTGCTGATCACTATAGAACTCTTACCGCACGAGGCACTACATATGAATAGACTATTATTAGCTTAATAGAATACGTCCAACTCGACGATATAGTGCCAAATATGACCATTCAAATATTAATACACACGATGTCTCAATGCCGATACTGGGCCGAATTGGCCTTACTGCCCACACGTGGTTCGCAGGGAGGCTTTTGCGTCTGTCACTCTGTTGGAGGGTAAGGAACTGGACTAAAAGAAAGCTCTACTTTAATAGCGCAGTATATATACGCACTATGAACAAATAGTACCATTAGTGGTGCGGTAGACATATTCCTACGCGGAACTAGGACTTGTCCATACATGTTGAGCGGTACGATTGAACCTGGTCTGAGGGGTATGGCGACCTGGCACCAAGGTCTCGTCCAATGGTAGAATGGAGACTATTATGGGATGTTCAGTAGACTAGAAGGGATATTCAATGCATATTGTACAAGGAATATACAAGGGATATCAGGGGATATACAAATACAATTAAATATATATATATAAATAAATATATATATTCGGTTTAATCTGATCCTTCAGAACACACTTTGTTTGCTACTTCTTAACATGGTAAAACGTGGTTGAATGCCGCCACTTCAATGATAGCATTGTGAACGCATAATCTCTGTCTTAAAATGTGTCTAATCTGCCCGTTGTTTATCAATGACTTGTTTGTAGTCAACATTGTCGAAACGGATTGTTTTTTAATGGGTTCATTTCCGTTTTATAGCATTTTGAAAAGCCCTCGTTTTTTGGGAAAATATATAGATTCCGTGATAAACGCCCTTTACTGGAATATTCTGGCATACACAAAAAACGTTGTAATTTTTCGGCCTATTTATGAATCGTTTTCAAATAAACGCTAGATTATCGATAATGTACTTATGCACGCTATATAAGCGATCTGAAAAATATATTCTCTCATTTCCTGATCAGCGCGCACACACACACACACACACACACATGGGGCACACGCTGATATATAGGTCAAAACAGATCCGATTACCCCAAGACTGGTAAAATAAATTGCTTACCTCAGATCAGATGTTCTCCAAAAAGATTATTCCAATTCCTGATCGCCATTCCAAATATCGATCGCGTTTATTGATTCAGCGTTGGGTACTGTAAATATGTATTCCATGTTGTTTTGCGGCTCGGCGATCACTTGGGATCCTTCAGTTGGCTTGACGGAAAAGTAAAATGAGGAAACTGGCCCCCCCCCCCTTCATCAATCTAATCTAATGGGGTGCCGTTACACAGGGAGAGATGATAGGGGCGGTATTTTCCCAATGAAGCTCAGGCTCGATTGATTCATATTTCGATTGATGAAATATGAATTCAAATCGCTAATAAAAAAAAATACGACATACAAACGCTATATAGCGCTGCTGGCATTCAACTGGCAGCATGAACTAACGACAAAACACGTCTGTGGCACTCAAAGTGTTAATACTCACCCCTAGACAATTTACAATTATGTGTGTCACGATGAATGAAGCGTCATCTGGTTGTCACAACGAGCTAAACATCATATCTGGTTGTCACGACGAGTGAAACATCATATCTGGTTGTCAGGATGAGTGAAACATCATATCTGGTTGTCACGATGAGTGAAACATATCTGGTTATCAGGATCAGTGAAACATCATATCTGGTTGTCACGATGAGTGAAACATATCTGGTTATCAGGATCAGTGAAACATCATATCTGGTTGTCACGATGAGTGAAACATATCTGGTTGTCAGGATGAGTGAAACATCATATCTGGTTGTCACGATGAGTGAAACATATCTGGTTATCAGGATCAGTGAAACATCATATCTGGTTGTCACGATGAGTGAAACATCTTGTTGTCAGGATGAGTGAAACATCTTGTTGTCAGGATGAGTGAAACATCTTGTTGTCAGGATCAGTGAAACATATCTGGTTGTCATTCAAACAAATAAATCAAACAAATGTAAATGCCAACAACGCAGGGAAAGATCCTGAGCAGCGAACTGCCTGGTGTTTCACGTCCTTGTTATTTGGTTCATTTTGCTTTTCACCTACTCTGAAGAAGACACTTTTAAATTAAACGTGGACCGATGACCCTGACCGGCGCGGCCGCGGAAGCAGCGTATCGGAGGACGCGGCTGGTCGGGCATCATCGGGGGTCCCGGTAAGCCAGCATCCCTGCTCCTCCAGTCCAGTGTCCAGTTTAAATCTCACACGCTGTCCTCCACCACCGCCTCACCTTGAGAGGCCTAGTATAGGTACACAATGGCCGCCAGTGTATTAGCCTTGAGATCCAAAGTCCAGCTTGGTTGGTGCAGCCTGTGTGTCTGATGGAAATCAAATGACTCAGCTCCAATTACTCCCCCATACAAAAAAAGTACCTGGGTGGTAATCTTCACACACCTCTGCCCAGATAACGGAGTGCTTTTAATTTCCATCCTCACACACACACACACACACGCACGCACTTTCTCCTCTGTTTGCTGTGTGGATCTAATTCAAGGTGATTTTGTTGTGCATTCATTCAAAGGTCACCCCATCTTTTGTTTCCCCCGTGGAGCACGAAAGGCAACATTCATCAACAAACAAAGAAGTGACTCGTTCATAATGGAGAAATAAAATCCCTGTTTTGTTTTCTTTCATCCCCACACTCACCCAAACCCCTACCACACACACACCTGGTCAACAAACCTAATAATTATGTATTAGTTATTATCCCTTTGAGCTGCCTGGCTAGAAGTTCAACAGGAAGTGTAGTGTCGGATGGACGTGTGGCCCAGTAGTGAGGAGGCCTCCGGTCCAAGTCTGCTCCCCCTCTGTCTGCTCTCCCTCTGTCTGCTGTCCCTCTGTCTGCTGTCCCCCTGTCTTCTCTCCTTCTGTCTGCTCTCCCTCTGTCTGCTGTCTTCTCTCCTTCTGTCTGCTCTCCCTCTGTCTGCTCTCCCTCTGTCTGCTCTCCCTCTGTCTTCTCTCCTTCTGTCTGCTCTCCCTCGGTCTGCTGTCTGCTCTCCCTCTGTCTGCTCTCCCTCTGTCTTCTCTCCCTCTGTCTGCTCTCCCTCTGTCTGCTCTCCTTCTGTCTGCTCTCCCTCGGTCTGCTGTCTGCTCTCCCTCTGTCTGCTCTCCCTCTGTCTGCTCTCCCTCTGTCTGCTCTCACCCTGTCTGCTCTCCTTCTGTCTGCTGTCTGCTCTCCCTCGGTCTGCTCTCCCTCTGTCTGCTCTCACCCTGTCTGCTGTCTGCTCTCCTTCTGTCTGCTCTCCCTCTGTCTGCTCTCCCTCTGTCTGCTCTCCCTCTGTCTGCTCTCCCTCTGTCTGCTCTCACCCTGTCTGCTCTCCCTCTGTCTGCTGTCTGCTCTCCCTCGGTCTGCTCTCCCTCTGTCTGCTCTCACCCTGTCTGCTGTCTGCTGTCCTTCTGTCTGCTCTCCCTCTGTCTGCTCTCCCTCTGTCTGCTCTCCCTCTGTCTGCTCTCCCTCTGTCTTCTGTCCCTCTGTCTGCTGTCCCTCTGTCTGCTCTCCCTCTGTCTGCTCTCCCTCTGTCTGCTCTCCCTCTGTCTTCTGTCCCTCTGTCTGCTGTCCCTCTGTCTGCTGTCTGCTTTCCTTCTGTCTGCTCTCCCTCTGTCTGCTGTCCCTCTGTCTGCTGTCTTCTCTCCTTCTGTCTGCTCTCCCTCGGTCTGCTCTCCCTCTGTCTGCTCTCACCCTGTCTGCTGTCTGCTCTCCTTCTGTCTGCTCTCCCTCTGTCTGCTCTCCCTCTGTCTGCTGTCCCTCTGTCTGCTGTCCCTCTGTCTGCTGTTTGTCTGTCCTCCCATCACCCAACACCTACCCAGGCTCACGTCGGTGCAGAGCCACTGAATCACTCGGCAGTGCTACGCACCACAGCTTAACCTTGAGTTCAGCACTCAAGGAGTCTGTACTGTAGTTGTGCTCCAGTCACTGGGTGTGTGTGTGTGTGTGTGTGTGTGTGTGTGTGTGTGTGTGTGTGTGTGTGTGTGTGTGTGTGTGTGTGTGTGTGTGTGTGTGTGTGTGTGTGTGTGTGTGTGTGTGTGTGTGTGTGTGTGTGCGTGCGTGCGTGCGTGCGTGCGTGCGTGCGTGCGTGCGTGCGTGCGTGCGTGCGTGCGTGTGTGTGTGTGCATGCGGGGGGGGGGGGGGGGTTCAGTTGAGCTTGAAGCTCCGGCTCCGCACATGGCCGACATTCAAAGCCCCTCCGGGCCGCTGAGGAAGAAAGGTATTAATGTAAAGGGGGAGAGTCCCGCTGTGGAGGCGCGGTCAGGGGAAGTCACGTCTCTCTCCATCTGGCCCCTAACAAGCTGCAGAGAGAGAGGGAGGTGCGAGGGATTCTGCGCTTCCTCTGGCTGGATTAACACTTCTGATGGAAGAGAAGAAAAGGAGGGGAGAAGTGTCCTCTCGGTCCTGGCTGACACTCTCTCCTTTCTCTCTCCTTCATGGTGTGTGTGTGTGCGTGTGTGTCAGCCTGCGTGCGTGCATGTCTCCCCCCCACACCCTCCTGCTGTAGTGTAGTGTATATAGCGGCGCTGCCGTGGAGCCAAACGACCGTCTGGGGACTCTTCATGCACTTCCTGCCCGAGAGCCTTGGGGGAGAGATTGAGGCTCGCAGGCTGGGATATTATCAATACATCCCCTCCAGGCAGGCCAGGAGACAGGAGATGAGGCCCACTGGCTCGTCCTATTACTTTACTGCTGGTGGGTGGGTGGGTGGGGGGGGCAGCTGAGACTGAAGCCTCCACCTCTCTCTCTTTCTCCCACCCTCTTTTTCTCTCTCACCCTCCCTCTGTGTCTTTCTCCCACCCTCCTCTTTCTCTTCCTCCCACGCCCCCTTCTCTCTCCCAGCCACACCTGCTTTCTTACTTTCGATGACCCCCCCCTCCCCAATAACTTCTACCCCTCCTCTCTGTTGCCTCTCCTCCTTTCACCTTTTCTCTCATCAGTCTTCCGTTCCCTTTTAACATTCGCACCTCCATCAGCCTCTCGCTCGTCCCCCTGCCTGTAAAGGGGTGCCAGGCCGTGCGCTTCTGTAATCACACGTCCGTCCTGCTCTTTTGTTTTTTCTAATGGAGGCTGCGGTCCTCTGACTCTGGTCTCCTCTCCATCCCCACCACCAACCTGGGTCGGTCCCAGAGCCTTCGGTGTTGCCGCGCCCACCCTCTGGAACTGCCTCCCGCCAGACATCTGCAACGCTACATCCCTGGAGTCCTTCAAATCACTACTCAAACTACTCACCTCTTCACCAATAACGACTCTCCCTGACTTCCCTCCTTTATCCAACTGTCCCTCTGATGTCTTACCCCTTAGTTTGTCTCCCTCTTTATATGATGGAGGTATATGTCCCTCTGATGTCTTACCCCTTAGTTTGTCTCCCTCTTTATATGATGGAGGTATATGTCCCTCTGATGTCTTACCCCTTAGTTTGTCTCCCTCTTTATATGATGGAGGTATATGTCCCTCTGATGTCTTACCCCTTAGTTTGTCTCCCTCTTTATATGATGGAGGTATATGTCCCTCTGATGTCTTACCCCTTAGTTTGTCCCCCTCTTCTGTTGAGTGCATTTAGTTCCTTGAAAGGCGCTATATTATAAAATGAAATGAAATTATTATTATTATTAACGTGACGTGGCGTTGAGCGGTGCCTCTCTGGACGGAGGTGGATGGAGCTATCGACCGATTACTCCCGCCGTCCTCGTGCCTTGCCCGTCTCCTCGCTGCCTCTCTGTCTCCGTCTGTCTCTCTCTCTGTTTCCTAACTTCTCTATCTCTCATGCATATGTTTTATTTATTATTATTATTATTATTTATATTATTATTTCAGATTTTCCTTTTCCCCCCTCTCTTTCTCCTGTGAGGATGCTTTCAATGAGGCCTGGCCTTGCTTGTCTGCCTGAACACTTGCAACCATTCAAATGTCGAGGTTCAGGTCAAACAGATGGATAGATATGACTGCACTTTCCCACCATGTGAAATATATATATATAACATACATAAATGTATGTATTATCATTAACTTTTCTGCTTGTTGACCCACCACCACTACTGCCAAGGATTTCATGCATTCCAGCATAAACTAGCATACACTCGCATAAAAGATTCAGTGCAAACTGAAGGTAAATAAACCCACTGAGGTTCATCCCTTGGTCAGTGTTTATCTTTTCCTCCTACTGCGAGCTGCCAACTAGTCACACGTTCCCAATCATCACCGTGACCTTGATGCAGCGCAGGGACAGATTGCGGTTCGATCTGCGCCAGGGCTCAGCTGGAGGATCGCTCAGCGCAAGCCACAGCCCGGTCTCCTGAGTCGGTGGCCATT
>NW_028169135.1:17500-36638 GCF_963971535.1 Notolepis coatsorum | reverse complement strand
TTATTATAATTTTTTTTTATCATTCCATTTGTGCTGTGGGGGGTGCTTACTGTCTGAAGGAGTCGACTGAAGGCTTCTTGTCCTCTGCAAAAGTATGCAATTGGTCCACTGATGGATACATCTTGATATTTGTCTAGTCTAGTGCAGTGGTTCTCAACTGGTCTAGCCTCGGGACCCAACATTTTCCTTAGTCATTACGTCGCGACCCAACATTTTTAACCACTATGATTTATGTAAAAAAAAAAAAATTGCAGTAATACGCAATCTTTCAAAACATGAAATAAACACAAAAAAGTGCAACAAAAGTGCAACTATTGCTAAAAACCCAATGAAATAAAATAATAATAAATATTATGCTTCTTAGCAGATTTCTTAGCTTTACATAATAGACCTAAGTTTGGGGGAACTAATGGGATAACTGGGGTTGCAACAAAAGTGCAACTAGGGCTAAAAACCCAATGAAATAAAATAATAATAATAAATAATTATGCTTCTTAGCAGACTTCTTAGCTTAACATAACAGACCTACAGTAAGTTTGGGGGAACTAATGGGATAACTGGGGTTGCAACAAAAGTGCAACTAAGGGCTAAAAACAGTGAAATAAAATAATAATAATAATAATAATAATAATAATAATAATAATAATAATAATAATAATAATAATAATAATAATAATAATAATAATAATAATAATAATAATAATAATAATAAATAATATATCCTTCTTAGCAGACTTCCTAGCTTAACATCCCAGGGAACTAATGGGATAACTGGGGATGTTGTTTGCTCCTGACAAGAGTCTCAAAGTCTGGGGTGATGGTAGACAAAGCAACTCTGAGGTCATGCTCAATGTCCAATCTGTTCCTCCGCTTTGTCTTCAGCTGGACCAGAGCTGAGAAGCCACTTTCACGAAGATAGATAGTGCAAAAAAAATTATATAAAAAAAATATATATATTTCTTTTGAATTTTTTTTTTTTTTACACACACATCCGCGACCCGCTCAAAATGGCCCCGCGAACCACTTTTGGGTCGCGACCTACCAGTTGAGAAACACTGGTCTAGTGTGTTCATTAGATCATAGGTGACATTTTTTGTTTGTTTAATCTTTATTTACCCAGGGTAGGTTCGCTGAGCACAGATGCTCTTTTTCAGCTACGCCCTGCTTCACATTCACACAGTTCAATTCATACCTGGGAGCTGCCCAGTACAACCACAGCCTGACACCATTGGCCACTGAGCAACTCCACTGGAGCAGTTGGGGGTTAAGTGCCTTGCTCAAGGGCACTTCAGCGGCAGATTTTTCCTGTCGGTCCCGGGGATCGAACCGGCGACCTTCCGGTCACAAACCCGCTTCTCTAACCATTAGGCCACCGCTGCCCCCTAAATCCTCTTTCAGTGCCTCTGTGCCTGTTTTCTTAGGCAGTTAGCCTCTGGTATGCGTGCCATTAGCGTTAGCCACGCTTCTAGGCCTCTTTTCTTTTGGAAAGAATAATAAAAAAAAAATATATATATATATATATTCGTTTATAATTTTATTTGAATTTTTATTTAAACATTTTTGTATTCGACTAAGAGGTTGGCAGTCGACTACGGCTCCTTTCAGTCGACTATTCGACGAATAGGGGTCAGCCCTAGTTGACAGCAAGGCAGAGTGGCCCTGAAACCAGTCTGGGAAGGTAACGTTAGCAGCATGTTTTAGCTCCAGCCTGGCAGGGAATAGTGCACCGGTTCCGCCAACAGAGGCGGTGGTCATCCTTCACCCTGCTGTCGTCTGTCCCCCAAGGCAACGCATGTGCCCGCAGCCAAAAAACAAAAAGGTTGGAGCGTACTGTACTTCTGAGGCACTTCACCTCGCAACTATTGACTAAGGTGGCAGCCGCTCAGCTCACTTCCATTTCACAGGCGGCGAGGGCCACCATGTGTTCCCCATCATTAAGATTGATGTTAAGGTTTTACTGTTTGCTTTTAAATGTTTGAAACGGCTTGGCACCGGGCTACCTCTCGGACGTGCTGGAACCTTATGTTCCTCCAAGGTCCCTCAGGTCCTCTGATCAGCTCCTCTTGGCTGTTCCCAAGTCCAGGCTGAAGCTTAGGGGGGGACCGTGCTTTCGCTGTGGCAGCCCCAAAGCTCTGGAATGAGTTGCCACTGCGTGTTAGGCAGGCCCCCACTCTGCAGGTGTTTAAATCACGCCTCAAAACACATTTATTTGCTTTGGCTTTTGGTTTTTAAACAGTTTTGAGAGACCTGCCTTTTTTATGTGACATATTGTATATGTTTTTATTGTGTGCTTTTATCTTTTTATGTTTTTATTATGTTGTGGGACTTGTACAGCACTTTATTGTTTTTAAATGTGCTTTATAAATAAAGAGGATTGGATTGGATTACAGACGAAAACAACTCTTAAAAGAGCTGTTGTGTTTCTCATGAGGTCTGTATGAGTTAGACCACTGAATGATATACGAAAATACTATGCTATGTTCCAATCTACTCTGTGTGTAACTGAGGGGTTACAAAACCCTGACTGTATTAAAGATTGTGATAGATTAAACCACTGCTAATTATCATTATTATTACTTGCCAGAAAGTACAGTTATAATATGGCAGACACTCAGAATAATACGGCACGGTGACAAAGAAATATCATTTAGAATATTTATTATTATGCAGCAATTGTACAGAATGGGAATTAAGGTTGCGCTTGTATGGCGAAGAATATGCATAAAGTCAGTCAGTAGCAAACGTCAGTTGGAATGAATAATTCCTACGATGGGGTACTAGACTAAACGCCGCCTGGCGTAGGATGGCACTATAGTGGGCAAACGATGGTACCGCTGGAGACAGGGGGGTTATCCTCCCAGAGATGTAAGCTCTGGAGGAAAGAAGAATGTTCGGATACTCAGTCTGTTCAATTGAAGAAGAAGGGGTTCTCGTATAGATCCAGTCCTTGTAATCCAAAGGCTCAGCAACAAAGCAATAACTGTAATCCAATTGCCCGATAGCAATGACGATAGCCAGCTAGCTTCGGTCCACGAAGCTAGCCCGAGGTAAATCTTCAAGGTGGTTAAATCCAAACGACAGTGGGTATTAACGAGGCTCTTCTCCAGGTAGTACGTTCCACAATCACTATAATCCAACCAATACTGGTTCTGCAATCGCCGCCGTAGGTTCCAATATGCACATGTCCAGTAGGTTCCACGACTAGGCCCTCCTCGTGTACTGGCACCAATGTATTTAGTCCACGCACACTGGCTAAGGTTCCACTAGCTACTAAACGAACGAACTGCTGGGTAATGCTACACACGAACGAACTGCTGTTGGCACGATTCACACTAAATGACGACTCTTTACTTCACATTAAGCTAAGTCGAACTTGACGTTACTGCATTAACTCTGACACTTTTACTATTCACTAAGCACATGGTTCACAACACTCTTTTTAGACGAACTGCTTGCACTTCACTGTTTTACCGAACGCCGAACTGCTGCTGTGCGCACCTGCCACGATATATATACTTAAGTGGCTTTCTAGTGCCAAACCTCAGTTCTCGTCTCGAATCAATGCGCCGGCTCCAGGCATGTTCCAACATGCCCAGACTCGCCCTTGAACCTGTCTGAGGACGAGACTGCCTGGCGCTGCCGTCAGGGGGCATTATGCCATAAGGAAAGTGAATATTACTAAGATTCAAACGCAGGCTTAAAGGGATATAACTTGTATATATAAATAATATACAAGGTATATAAAACAATAAACGTAGATTCTCAGCTTTAATCTGGACCTTCACAACACTGTGCCTTGATCTTCCTGTCAATGTCACAAACCCCTGCTGTTCCTTTGTTTATTCCTCGGGGAAGCAGGGTATTTTGGACTCTATGCTGCCCTGAGCCTAGTGGGAGGAGAACCAATGTTGAGCTGGCACCAGAGGGGATTACTGGGACCACCGGCCCACCAAGCATCCATCGACACAAATACACAAGCACGTACATTTATGCAAGTACACCCCCCCCCCCCCCCCCCCCCACACACACACACACACACACACACACACACTCATACACACCACTGCTGCCTCACAGCAAGAAGGTCCTGGGTTTGAACCCTGGCGGGAGGTCTGTTTGCATGTCCTCCCACACCAAAAGACATCCATGTTAGCCATCGCTGGCGCATTTACTTGTATTTTGAAACTGAAAGTATTGATTGATGTGCAGGCAGGCAGGCAGGCAGGCAGGCAGGCAGGCAGGCAGGCAGGCAGGCAGGCAGGCAGGCAGGCAGGCAGGCAGGCAGGCAGGCAGGCAGGCAGGCAGGCAGGCAGGCAGGCAGGCAGGCACGCACACACACACACACACACAAGCCTCCCACAGGGCTGTGGACCTGTACCTGTGCCCCAGCAGAGACAAGCCTCCCACAGAGCTGTGGACCTGTACCTGTGCCCCAGCAGAGACAAGCCTCCCACAGAGCAGATGCCAGACCTGTGTCAGACCTCTATTACTATAATCAGGAGGCTCCCTACCACAGAGCAGTCACACACACATAAGTGCACTTGGACATTCAGGCATACACATGCAGACAACAACAATAACAACACACACATGCACGTGTGTGCACACACACAATCATTCACCATAGTGAACAAAATCCAAGGTGCTCTTCTGTTATCAATCATTAATAAATAATAATTATAATTGTGTATAGCCTATTTTCTTCACGCCATGTGTTCGAAAGTTTCCACTCGCAGTTGCGCAGTTAACATTCTGATCGAACCCCAGAACGTGCTACGGAAAGTTTTCTGCTAAAAACATGGATCTTGTAGCGAAACCCAATCGAAGGGCATTCGGATGTTGTAAATGATGCCGTTTTGATCCCGAAAGAAGACGTGGAAGGAGTGGTCAGGCTTAGCGAGGACAGATAAGTTCTGGTTCTGTTCAGGAGCAGTAGATATGCTATAGATATGTGTGTGTGTGTATGTGTGTGTGTGTGTGTGTGTGTGTGTGTGTGTGTGTGTGTGTGTGTGTGTGTGTGTGTGTGTGTGTGTGCGTGTGTGCGTGTGTGTGTGTAAGTGTGTGTGTGTGTGTGTATGTGCACTTGTATTTGTGTTTGTGTGTGTGTTCCTTCCTGTGCATGTTAGTGTGAGCATGTGTGTGTGTGTGTGTGTGTGTGTGTGTGTGTGTGTGTGTGTGTGTGTGTGTGTGTGTGTGTGTGTGTGTGTGTGTGTGTGTGTGTGTGTGTGTGTGTGTCTGAGCGCAGCTGCCCACGTAAACATTAGCAAGTTGGCTCCGTCTATTTGCTGGGTATAAACTCGGGTCTGTAACAGGTCAGTGGCGTCGCGTGGGTAAAATAACAGGGGAAGCCAAAAAAAAATTATAAAAAAAAAAATTATTCAATATTTTTATAAATTTTTTTTTTTTTTTTTTTTTTAAAGTCAAGCAGTCACCATGTACACTACAGTATGGCTCGGCGGCCAGTCAAACGTTATTTTTATTTATTTAACAGATTGCAGAATGCGTACAATACAGTACGGCTCAATACACATTTACGATGAATTGAAAATGGGGGACCCTGATGTAAACAAGACGAAAGTCTTTCTCTGGTCTGCATCCCCTTAACAATTGTATGTATTGAGCTGTACTGTACTGTACCCATTCTGCAATCTGTTAATAAAGTTTTCATTCATTCATTCATTCACACACAATTGTATAAGGGGATGCAGACCAGAGAAAGACGTTTGTCTTGTTTACATCAGGGTCATTAATACTGCTGGAGAATTGGTTAATTTTTGGTCCGATTTTTCCTTGCGCGATTTTGCGCGCCGCGTGGGAGCAAATTCGAGACACATATTCGGTTGCAAAAAGGTGTCCCACGGTCTCCTCTATGGCCGTGAATATTTTCACGCGGATCGGAATCACGGCGCGCCCGTGGGACACTTTTCCGTTTCGGCGAGTTTATTCCACGCTTTCTGTTTTCCTTTTCTAAGCATTTTAGGGGCTACATGTGAATCAGTAAAAGTTGCGGGACGCCCAGATGTTTCCACGATAGAAAGCTCGCGTGGATCCCATAATAGGCTCACTTAATACAGCGTTTTTAAAATCACGCGACATTTTCAGGGTCGCGAGCCGACCTTTTCCCCTCGTTTTCGATGATGGAAGTGATTTAGGAAAAGCTTCGGCACGCCGAGAGGTCCCCGTGGATTTAATCTCGCGAGGATCGGGGCAATATTCGGCCCGTGGGAACAGTTACGGGTTAATACAATGTTCAGAGTGCAGAGGGGAAAATATGGCACCTGCCCCGCCTCCAGGTGGAATATTATGCTGAACGTCTTCCTCCCAGCTCCGTTTTAAACTTTTAGGGTGTGGCCCAGTGGCAGTCAGCTCGAATCTGATTGGCTAGGATCGGATTTGGAGTTTGGACTCACTCTATAATGCTGGAAGCCTGGAGAAAGAGACCTACCCACTGCTTCTCTCCTATACTAGCTGCAGTAGTGAGCACAGTCTGACAGTGTGTTAGAGGGAGTGAGAAGGAGAAGAGGGAGACATTAAAAAAAAAACACAGATGCACAGATGAAAATGAATGTAAACTATATTAAAAAAAATATATATTTTAATTTTTTTTTTTTTTTTCATATTTCATATTTCATAATTTGATATGAAATTTATAGGGAGGCATGGCTTCCGTTGGCTTCCACAAGGATTCGCCACTGTAACAGGTTGGTAGAAAGCGCCAAGCAGCACCTGGTAGAATACGCTGAAATGTACTCCTGGGCCGTGTTATGGTATGTGTTGAACGATAGCCAGCTACACATAACGTTAGGGATTAAACTGTTGGCTATCTAATTTAACGATAGGGCTGAGCACTGAACAGTTTAACTCTTGAGTGAGCCCCATGTAATAACCAAATCCATCACTAGCTGGTGTTAATTCGCTGGCCACCGGGTTGAACAAAGTAACGATTCCATGACATTATTATCTGTTAGATAGATAGGACACACAGTCAATTAATTCTTAGTTGGTTATTGTATACGTCAGCTACCGCGACCAGCAGTTTCAAGAACAGCAGTTTCAACCAGCTGTTTTCAACCAATATTACTGCTGCAAAGTCGTCCTCTTAATGACAACATTGGACATTTAACATTAGACTAGAGGCTATAAAGAATAGACTACTACAGAAATAAATGCATTCAAAAAGTTTATTTAGGAACCAATAATTTTAAGATACATTTTTATAATTTTTTTGTGGTTACCGCGGCGGTTTGAATGTCTTGGCTAATTTGTGCTGTAAGGAAAAAATCTAGGCAGCCCCAAACATAAAACTTTATTGTCCCCGTCCTTAACGCAAAACAAACACTTCAGAGTGAGCGAAACGATAATGTGTTTCTACTAACGACGAGTGAGCTAAACATCATTAAACGGGCAGGAGTTCTGAGAGGCCGAAATGTGTCCTTGTGAAGATAGTGACTCGAACAGAGCCGAGATCTAGGGTTTTTATCTGTTATGTTCTTTTGTTGTAAACATGGGGGAAAGTAAAGTAAAACGTTTAAAAAAAAAAACAAGGGGAGCGCAGCGGTGCGTGAGTCTGGGGCCTGGGGAACACTGTACTGTTGTGGGAGGCAGGGGGTGGAGGCAGGGGCCCGAGGCAGAGGCAGGGTCCTGGGGGGGGGGGGGCAGCTAAATGTCAGACTCCTCCTGCCTCTTATATCATGTGACAGTTCAATATGGCTGCCGGGATGGGGGGAGGGTTCACGGAAGAGGATCCATCAAATGTCAGGGTTTATATAATACACATCACTGTGCAAATGACAGCAGGTGCATCTTGGTGATACTGGAAGAAAGAGAGAGAGAGAGAGAGAGAGAGAGAGAGAGGGAGAGAGAGGGAGAGAGAGAGAGAGAGAGAGAGAGAGAGAAAGAGAGAGAGAGAGAGAGAGAGAGAGACTTGACTAGTTTCAAATTATGTGTTAATGTGTATGGGGAGATATTTATGATGTCTATTTTCTTGGTACCCGATACAAACAAAACAATTATGTTGTACAAACAAATAGCCGTGATTGATGATGCCTTATATCCCTAGCAATTGTGTTCTGCTAATTCCCGTCAGCGGTCCCTTGGGAACAACGATGGGCTAAAGCAACATGGAGAGAGAAAGCCTTCTTTCTTTCATCAGGCTTTTGAAGATGGAAATACATGTAACCTAAGGCAAATAGCTCAATCATTTCTCACCGCAGGTGGGCTCATTATGCTTTTGGTGCACAATTGCAAATAGTCAGGTGTCATTACCAAGAGGCGCACAGGCAGCAGTAGCTATGTTCCCTCTAAGTCTACCTCAAACCTCGGGCGTCAAGTCAGGCATGTAGGCAATAGTTTCAGGAAAAAAGATTGGATCGATACTCGTTTTTCCACATCCCAACACAACGTGTTCCCTGACATTTGCAGGTATTTGTCACAGCCATCCAAGCTGCCTAGATTCCCCAAAATCCATCTGAACGGCTGGATGGTTAAATATCAGATTTCTATTTTCATCAACTGATTCACTGGAGCGTCTGTAAAGGAAGTGCCTGTTCAGAGGTGCCATGTGGTATACGCAGAGATGGGAATAAGACACATCCTGCTGAGAAGAGTACTAGTAGTAGTACTAAGAGTAGTAGTAGAAAGGAGATAAGGAAAAGTATGCCACATTATGCCACCTTCATTTGAGAAAGAAAATATTGTTATTGAACTGTTACTGTAAGGGCCTAACTTGACTAAACAAAAACAATAAATCTTTTTTTTTTATCCACTTTTTCTACCATTTTCTATATTTTCTCCCATCCCAATTTCGTATCATCCAATCCAACCCTCCCCTGTCACGAACGCTGTTTCTTGCCTCCAACAAGCCGGCTGCAATGTGGACTAAGTCATACATAGCACAAGTCCCCTCCGGTACTTGAGGTAACAGCAGTCGCATCTTTTCACCTGCGCAGCTCGATCTCTCAGTGGCGAGGAGTAACGCGTGGGAGGCTCACGCTGCCCCCGACACTTCCTGATTCTACTGCGCAGGCGCACCAACCGACCTGTAGGAGTCGCTGTCCACAACGCCCGATCCCCACCCATCAGTTTCCCACCCCCTAATGCGGCCAATGTGTATTAGTATGAACGACCAGCTAAACTGAAAGCTATGTGGAGCGCTGGGCTCGAACAGGCAAGCCCAGCGTCTCCGTCATTTGTGGCGAGTGCCTTGCCCACTACGCCACGTAGCCGCCAACAAAAACAATAAATCTATAAAGCCCTGAGGAGGCTGATACCGGCTAAAACATATAGTTGACGTGTCTGTTGCTCGTGCTGGGTAATCGTCTGGTGAAAGGATGAATGTCCACAAGGTCCGTTCCAATAACACCCCAACTGGGTTTATTTACCACATAATTACAGAATGCACAGTTTGCATGTGATATGAGTAAACGCTAATACCTTCAAAAGAACAAACAAACACTATACACTACAAACAAAACGATAACCAAACAACGTGCCGTGTCGACGTGACGTGATGGTCAAAAACTGTTAGGCTCTGCCGGTAACCAAACACACCTGCTGTCATCAGTCCTGTTCCCCATTCAGTAGCTAAGTATGTCACCTACTGGTGAGCAACGGGAACTGACGCCACAAACCCAATTTGGCAGGCTGGCAGGCACAATGTATACAGGCAGAACTCAACATAAATACATAAATCCGGGCGGCGTGAATATTTTAGGCAACCAACTTGTGTTTAGCGTTTCTCTGATTGGCCACTACGCCCATGTGACCGCGGCAGCGCGAGAGAGCTGCAGCGCGGAAATAGGCTGTCTATTGCCATTCTCTAAGACAAACTCTAACCTTAACCAGCTCATTAACAGTGCCTAAACTTAACCCTTCTAACCTTAACCAACTCCGAAACAATGCCTAACCTTAACCTTAACCTTAACCAACTCCGAAAGAATATTGCCATTCTCTAAGACAAACTCTAACCTTAACCAGCTCCTTAACAGCACCTAAACTTAACCCTTCTAACCTTAACCAACTCCGAAACAATGCCTAACCTTAACCTTAACCTTAACCAACTCCGAAACAATGCCTAACCTTAACCTTAACCTTAACCAACTCCGAAAGAATATTGCCATTCTCTAAGACAAACTCTAACCTTAACCAGCTCCTTAACAGCGCCTAAACTTAACCCTTCTAACCTTAACCAACTCCGAAACAATGCCTAACCTTAACCTTAACCAACTCCGAAACAATGCTTAAAGTTAACATGCCTAAACTTAACCGGCGAAAGAATGCATGTTAAAAAAAAAAAAAAAAAAAAAAAAATTGAAGGGAATCGAACTTGTCACCAACGGACCACAGGATCCACAGCAAGGCGGCGCTACCAGTTGAGCTAGTTGTCGATGTTAAAAGAGGGGGGATTACTGCTACATAATGCTGCCGCGACAGAGCTCCGCGGCAGAGCTCCGCGCCCAACTTGCGTGGCTAGACGCAAGTTGGGCGTAGCTAGACACAAGTTGGTTGCCTTTAATATTTAGGCATCCGGGCGGCTAGGTGGTGCAGTGGGCAAGGTGCTCACCACCAATGCAGGAGACGCTGGGTTCGAGCCCAGCTCTCCGCATTGCTATCAGCTTGGCTGGTCGTTCATACTAATACAATTGGCAGTATTAGGGGGTGGGAAGCTGATGGGTGGGGATCGGACGTTGTGGACAGCGACTCCTACAGGTCGGTTGGTGCGCCTGCGCAGCAGAATCAGGAAGCGACGGGGGCGGCGTGCCCTCCAAACACAGACCCCCGACGCTGAGAGATCGCGCTGTGCAGGTGAAAAGATGCGACTGCTGCTTCCTCGAGTACCGGAGGGGACACGTGATGTAAGGCTTAGTCCACATTGCAGCCGGCTTGTGGGAGGCATGGTCTAGCAACGTTCGAGACAGGGGAGGGTAGAATTGGACGATACGAAATTGGGATGGGAGAAAAATAGAAAGCAACACCTAGATTACGCTGATTCTGACCCAAGGGTTTTATCTTACGTGTGCACAGATTGCATTTTTTTTGATTGATTGAAAATGTTATTAACAGATTGCAGAATGGGTACAATACAGTACGGCTCAATACACACAATTGTTAAGGGGATGCAGATCAGAGAAAAACTTTCATCTTGTTTACATCAGGGTCCCCCATTTTCAATTAATCATAACATATATGACATACATGACATACAGATAGACAGTACTGCTATATCTATACATTTATGACATACCAGATTTACAAATACAGTACTGTTTGTGATATAAAACGAGTCTAAAAAAGAGAGTATACATTTGACGAAGAAACTGTACATTGGAGGAGGTTGGGTAGGTGGGGTGGCGGGGGGGGGTTGGGTAGGTGTGGTGGGGAGGGAAACTGTATATTGGAGGTGGTTGGGTGGGTGGGGGCAGTGATGCGTTCCTCATAGGACGGGGTTGCATGCAGTGCAGCCAAAGTTTTGTGAGCAGAAGCGCGTGCACGCACATGCACGGATGTGCACGGCATGCGCGTGCACACAGGAATGCGCTGCACTCGCCAACTCGCTATAAGTACCCACCTGGGCTACTTTGCATATCAATAGCGCCGGTCGTCAGGTGTGTTAAATACTTTCTCAGATACATTCACACAGAACTTGTGAATGAAATGTGTTACATTCCATTCGTAGAGGCAATTAGGCATTGTCTTTAGTCTGTGCTTAAGCGAGGGAACATTTATGCGCATGCGCGGGTAAATAAAGTACTAATCAACCCCAGGAAAACATTTTATACGATGGCCGAAGAACAAAACCTCCTATCTGAAAAATGCATCTATTTGAGAATTTCTTTCAGCTATTTTTTAAGGATACCCAATACAGTAAACGGTTTTTGGAACTATATTACTATATTATGTGTTAACAATACCGACCAGGTATTAGTGCATCGCAATGTGCAGATATGAGTTTTTTCCCACTTTTTTATGTATATATAGGAGGTTTTGTTCTTTAACTATGTTATGTTATAGCCATATGTAATATATGTATGTCTTGTATAAGTAATATAATTTATGTTTCATATCGGTAAAAGTCCAAAACAAACACAGAGACAAGGAGTCAAACCAACAATGATTATGATCGTGGGCGAGTGCTCTCACCACTAGACTAAAACACCCACCCACCCTATTACAAACACAGCAATACTATAATGATGGTTCATTTGAACATTTAACGGTTATGGTCAAGATATAAAGTTAGGGTTAAGGTTATGGTTAGTTTAAGGTAACAGTGTGGTTAAGGTTAAGGTTAGGGTTTGGGCAAGGCTATTGGAAAAGTATGTCTCGGTAGTCTTGAAGTGAAGACACGTGCATTTTTGAATATGTAATATTATGCACTTAATACGTACACATTGTACATTTTCATAAATACGTCAATATATTATGGCTACAACATGGCGTACAATAGGGCGGCTGAGTGGCGCAGTGGGCAAGGCGCTCGCCACTAACACAGGAGATGCTGGTATCTAGCCCAGCTCTCGGCGTTGCTACCGGTCGTCATACTAACACAATTGGCAAGTGTTAGAGGGTGGGAAAGCCGGTGGGTGGTGATTGGACGTTGTGGACAGCGACTCCTACAGGTCGGTTGGTGCGCCTGTACAGCAGAATCAGGAAGTGTCGGGGGCAGCGTGAGCCTCCCACACGTTACTCCTCGCCACTGAGAGATTGCACTGTTCAGGTGAAAAGATGCGACAGCTGCCTCCTCGTGTACCGGAGGGGACACGTGATGCAAGGCTTGGTCCTCACTGCAGCCGACCAGTGGGAGGCATAGTCTAGCAACGTTCGAGACAGGGGAGGGGAGAATTTAAGGGAGAATTGGCGAGGCGAAATTGGGATGGGAGAAAAAATTGAAAAATAAGGAGAAAAAGTGGATACAAAAAAACATGACGTACAATATGTGTGGTCGATCGGTACTTTATTGACATATTCTAAGTGAGATCAGTCTGAAGAACACCAGACGACACCATGTCCTTCATCCCTAATGGCTTTTCCTAGAATTACATTACAAGTAAAGTGTGGCCTGGGACACGGCAATATGGCCTGTTTCTCTGTGCTTTTTGGCTAATGAAGCTCAGTGCAATGATTGCTGCTCAGAATCCCATTTGCAACTATGGAAGGAGAAACTCAATTTTCCCAGGGTCCATGTGAAACTAGATAGATAAACACGCATCAGCACCACATGGGATGGATATAAAATAAAGTATAGTTGAGACTAGATAAACATGCGTCAGCACCTCATGGAATACATATACAATAAAGTATAGCTGATTCATTATTATCCCCGGGGGCTGTTCATTCCAAGGTTATGACAAAAGTAAAGGTTAAAGAGGAGCACAGGTAAGCATTGGAACCTCTCTGCTTCAGGGCCTGGGAAGTTACTAGTTGAGTCCGGACAATACTGGAAGGTTTTACCCTCAAAGCCCCTTGAGCCGAGGAAGCAGCTTGCCATAATTAGTCCGTCCTAACCTTGTTTACACTCCTTTATCACCAGAGTCAGGCAGGAGAGCTGCTTTTATTGAGGTATCTTTAGTGGTCATCCAGATGACTAGAGCACAGTGCCTCTGCCCTGCTTACATTGGCACCACCATCCATAAACAGAAAGGCTGGGAGTTCAACTGGAGCTCAATGAGATAAAATAACAATGCCGGGAAATTAATTCATGTACGAGGTTACGCAGGATGTCAAAGGGGGGGCCAGCAGGGCTGTGTGTTCGATCACGGCGATTGAATCAAGCCAGCCCTCCTCCCTCTCATGCGTGGAGAAGGCGTTGTTATATTTCAGGAGCACGTGGAAGGATACTGCTGTAGCTAATGGTGAGACAAGGTACCAATTGTGGAATTTTACAGACAAAGGATGACTTAAAGGGTACGTTCAGAATGTTGGGCCCGTAGTCCTATTTCCTACTTATCGACGATGGGGGTAATTTCTCAGCACAATCCATGCTGTGCCTCATACTAGATACCCAGCTGCTCCTTCGTTAGCCACACAGCTAATGTAAAGTTAATGGGGCCACTGTAAACTAGTCAGATAAACATGCATCAGCAACACATGGAATACATATAGAATAAAGTATAGTTGAAACTAGATAGATAAACATGCACCAGCAACACATGGAATATAGGATAAAGTATAGTATAAACTAGATAGATAAACATGCATCAGCAACACATGGAATACATATAGAATAAAGTATAGTATAAACTAGTCAGATAAACATGCATCAGCAACACATGGAATATAGAATAAAGTATAGTTGAAGAATTCTACTCCGATTTATATAACTCAGAAACGACCTTTGATCAGGACAAATTAGACACATATCTTAATCAAATTACTCTCCCTAAACTTACAGATGAAGACGCTAAACAGTTAGAAGTACCGATCACATTAGAAGAACTCAAGAAGGCCATATCCGGAATGAAAAACGGCAAAGCTCCGGGAATTGACGGTATCCCATCAGAAATGTACATTTCTTGCTGGGACATATTTGGACCCTTATTACTAAATATGATCTTATACTCAGTCAAAGAGGGAAGCTTCATCGAACACCAAAATACCGCACTCATTTCAGTTCTTCACAAAAAAGACAAAGACCCCACTGAATGCGGTAGTTACCGTCCTTTAAGCCTCCTCGGAACCGATGTCAAACTGTACTCTAAGATATTAGCCATCAGATTGCAAAAGCATATGACGTCTTTAGTTCATACGGACCAAACAGGCTTCATAAAAGGTCGCCTGATCAATGATAACATAAGGCGAATACTGCACGTACTAGATACAGACAAAGAGGACATCACACCTAAGGCGATACTATCCCTGGATGCTATGAAAGCATTTGACAGGTTGGAATGGTCGTTTCTATGGGCAGTATTGGAAAGGATGGGGTTAGGAAAAGGTTTCATTGATATGATTAAAGTACTATACAAGGACCCATCGGCCATGATTACAACAGGCACAATCATCTCCAAAATCTTTCCGGTATCACGCTCTGCCAGACAGGGTTGCCCTCTTAGTCCCGGACTATTCAATTTATCATTAGAGCCTTTAGCACAATATATAAGACAATCCCAATCCATAGAACCAATCGTAATCAAGGGCACACAACAAAAAATTAGTTTATATGCGGACGACGTAATATTGTTCATGCAAAACCCCAACACCACATTGCCTCATCTGCTCAAGTTGATTGAGAACTTTGGTGATCTATCGGGATTTAAGATAAATTGGCCGAAGTCGGCTTTCCTTCCACTTAACACCCCTGCAAAAAAAGGTATAACCCTCCCAGGTGCGATACCGATGGTAAAACATTTCAGATGCTTGGGAGTGGAAATATTCCCCACCATAAGACAAACGGTGAAGCACAATTACACAAAAATACAGAACAAAATCAAGGACGACCTGGACAGGTGGGCAAAACTTAAAAACTCAGTACAGGCAAGGGTATCAATAGTTAAGATGGATGTATTACCAAGAATCAATTTCTTCAGCTCAATGCTTCCGTTACCTCCTCCAGAGGGCTACTGGAAAAGATTACAAACCTCCACATACAAATTTATTTGGAATAACAAACCACCTCGCATAAAAAGATCCACCGCACAGAGAAGTAAAGCAGACGGTGGCATGGCAGTCCCAGATTTTTTACAATATTTTAATGCCTTCACATTAAGACCATTGAAGAAGATATGGTTTGACCCCGAGGCTTTGGTATCTTGGAGAGAATTAGAAGAAAACATAGTAGCCCCACAGAGATTGAAAGACATAGCATACACTAAACTTTCAATCAAGCATTGTGAGCGAGAATTTGGCCCAATAATAACCCATGCAATCAGGACATGGCGGGAAACTCAAAGGAAATTTCCTAACAATCAAGTATGGCATAATCACACTCCCATATTCAATAACAATGCTCTCTTAATGGGAAAACGACCTATAAGATTCCCTGTATGGGAAGAAAGAGGCATACACTCATTAGGGGATATTTTTAATAACAAGGGCCTCTGTAGTTATGTCGAAATATGCATAAAGTTTAACCTCACCGAGTCCACATGGCTTTTTTACATACAGTTAAAACTTTGTATGAGATCTCACGGTGTTCCATTACACATACCAATTGAACACCACAGATACCACAAATTTTTCTATGACAGAAATACATTGGGAGGTTTTGTATCAGGTTTTTATTCACAATTACTAACGTCCTCGTACGAAACCCTTCAACTAGACAATGTCTGGAGGAGGGATATACCAGACCTGGAAAATGACTTTGATTGGCAAGGAGCCTGGGCAAATGTCCGACTTACATCAAGGAACCCGGATCATCAACAAATCAATCTGAACTATATTCACAGGACATACTTGACTCCTATAAGGCTGTGCAAAATGGGGCTTATACAAAACTCCAAATGCTCCCAATGTACAAATGGGGACGAAGGAACATTTATGCACATGTATTGGGACTGCCCACCAGTTAAGGCATTCTGGGAAGATGTGTCCCAACAATTATCAATACTCGTATTTTGGAATATACCTGTACACCCCGCGGTATTGCTATTGAATGATGTTTTTGAGTTTGCAGTGAACCCACAACTAAAAAGATTGGTTTTATCGGGTATCACAGTAGCTAAAAAACTGATTGCATCACGTTGGTTTCAACCGGAAAAAATGTGCCGGAAAGTGTGGTTTCTTACATATCTTGATGTGATATATCAAGAAATATCAACAGCAAGAATTCTAGGGCTCAATGAATCCAAAATGTTAATGTGGTTAGAAGTGGTGGAGAGAATAAAACCTAGCCTATAATGGTGATGTCTGGTTAGGAGTGAGGGATAATAGAGGTACTATCCAAGAGGGGGTCCGGGAGGGGGGGATTTGAGCGGGAGCATATGTGTGTAGGGTTTTAGAAAATAGGTATTCGGGGTATATTATATACTAACATTTATATAATTGTAACTTCGCTGGATATACACGGTATACGGTTAAAATGTTATTATTGACTATTTTTGTTTTATCCTGTTTCTGTACTTGCATATATTTTAACCACCTTTACTGAAAGTTTCATTATACATTGTGTGTTGAGTACTGACTTTTAATAAGTTTTGTTTTGCAATAATAAAAAAAATTTAATAAGTTTAGAATAAAGTATAGTTGAAACTAGATAGATAAACATGAACCAGCAACACATGGAATATAGAATAAAGTATAGTATAAACTAGATAGATAAACATGCATCAGCAACACATGGAATATAGAATAAAGTATAGTTGAAACTAGATAGATAAACATGCACCAGCAACACATGGAATATAGAATAAAGTATAGTTGAAACTAGTCAGATAAACATGCATCAGCAACACATGGAATACATATAGAATAAAGTATAGTTGAAACTAGATAGATAACCATGCATCAGCAACACATGGAATACATTGAATAAAGTATCATATAAACTAGATAGATAGACATGCATCAGCAACACATGGATACACACAAGTATAGTTGCATCTTTATTCTTTTAGCAGTTAGAAATACTCAGATTCAGATTCAGATTATATTTTATTGTCACAGCTTTTATTGTTCAGAAAAAAACGTGAGATGCTTGTTTTTGCCCGGCTCCTCAACCCTAGTAGTTTTGTAGACAGAAATATACAACAATCTGTACAATACAAGGTAAAATAAATAGTGGATAACATATTTACAAAAATAAGTAAATAGTCTTTCCATCAGTAGTCTGTTTGCCTGGTGGAAGTACGTAACTGTACACAACCAGGCTGGATAAGCTGGTCAGGAAGGCCAGTAGCGTGGTTGGGGTGGAGCTGGACTCCCTAGCGAGGGTGGCGGAGATTAGGAGCCTTGCTAAGCTCCAGGCCATCAGGGAAAACCCCTCCCACCCACTATACACAGACCTGGCTGACAGGAGGAGCATGTTCAGTGCTAGGCTCACACTACCCAAATGCAGCACTGAACGGCACAGGAAGTCCTTCATTCCAACAGCCATCAGACTATACAATGCATCACTGTGCCTCACTGCATCACTGAGCACAGAGTGGCAGTCACCATCTTCCTGGACTTAGTTCGAAACAGCACTGTGCAATACTACACCTACTGTAGACCTCAGTATATTTTTACTGTATTTATTTACTGTATATTTTATTCCATTTGTATTGGACTCTTATCCTAGGCAACTTGATTTGATTCGTTTTATTATTCTAATTCGTGACCTGTTCTGTCTAAATGTTTAAATGTTGAGCGATTTGCAGTGTGAAATTTCCCACGGGATAATAAAAGTATTTCTATTCTATTCTATTCTATTCTGTTCTGTTCAGTGTTCTCTTGGATGTGGACCTGAGACGGCGGTACCGTCTGCCAGACTGCATGAGCTCAAACAGTTTGTGGTTTGCACCTCTCTGTGAATATACTGTCTATGGTGGGTATAGCTTGCTTCCGCAGATCTTTTCGGCCGTCCGCACTACTCTCTCCAGTGCTCGGCGGTCATTCTGGTTGGCGTTTCCAAACCATGCTCTGTGGTGCATCCCGTCAGTATACTCTCTGTGGTGCCTCTGTAGAAGGCACTTTGCTTTCCTTTGGATGCAAGTAGGTTTCAGCACTTAGATATGTTAGGGATTTGTGTCAGTGTTGAGGCTAACTAGCTGGAGCCTAGGGTATCCAGTATGATTGGATTGTGCTGAGATATAGGACTCTATTGATCGACAGCATCAGTAAGGGCTCGCGTCATAGGGCTAGGGATCCTGTATAATAATAATAATATAATATATAATAAAAAAAAAATATATATATATATATATAATATACTTTCAAAATGACCTTTAACTGATGTCCCATCAGAGGTTTATTTGCCCAGCCTTCGGAAGGTTGGAAGGAAAATAACTTTTAGTCGAGTTATTGGAAGGGCTTTCTCATATCTGTGATCCTGTGTTAGTCCATCGTTGCAGTATGCATCCCCCAGCTGTTGCAGGGGAATTGAAGAAAGAGAGGTTAAACCCACAGATTGAAGAAGAAAAAAGAACGCCCTCATGTTTCTGACAGCTGCTAGAGGATCATGGGATTTCACTGTCATCCTGACCTCCATGGTGGTGGGTCTCTC
>NW_028169135.1:0-12500 GCF_963971535.1 Notolepis coatsorum | reverse complement strand
TTTTTTAGTGTTCTCTTACAGAAACGTTCACCTCAGCACACCTTCATGAAGAGGATAAAAAGGAGAGACAATGTGAGAGTCCATTGTGTGGGTGAGAGAACGAGAGAGAGAGAGAGAGAGAGAGAGAGAGAGAGAGAGAGAGAGAGAGAGAGAGAGAGAGAGAGAGAGAGAATCCAATTATGTGCGCATCTGTGAACCGCGGACGTGGGTTGGTAAGTTGGAGATAGATGACACAGGCGGTGGTGAATATCCTTTCAAAAGTTCTCATTTCATGCTCTCTAGCCCGCGGTCTCAATCTCTCCAAAGGATGCGCCTTAACCAGGATCGAAAGCAATGAAAGTGAAACCACGCCGGATTGGGGTGTCGACAGCCGAGCGGCACACACAAGTTTTAGTTTATGCCTATACAACTGTACATTTCACCGGGTGCTTGCAAGCTAATGGACCGTGAATGCTAATGGCGACAGACAAGTAATGGAGCAGCTGTCTTAACAGATTGCTGCTCAGCCGTGCTGCCGGGAGCCTTGTTGTTATTGGCCTGTCAGTAAACTCCCAACACAGGTGGGCAGTGGGGGGAGGGGTCTCCTCATAGCCGGCGGCTACAGTCGGACGGGCACGGAGCGGAGTGAGAAAGACCTAAGCAAACAAAGAAGGATAATAAAGGTGACATGGGATTGACTGGAATAGATCAGAATAGCTGACAGACAGACAGACAGAGAGAAATAGCTGTGCGTCCTCTGCCACCCTCGGACTGACTGTGAGGCACACGCCAAGATGCGCTCTGAAATTAGCATAATGAGCTAAACGCTAATATCCCAATGAGCTGCTATCGCTCATTCTTTGCACGATAAAAACCGCAAGCGTTTCAACGGAGGCTTGCGCGTTCGGTGAATGATGATCCGTAGCGTGTAGCAGTTCCCATCCGGCGCGCTTGACAGGAACATTATGAGGATGGAGAGTGATGGGACCCTCGCAAGGCCCTGACGCCGCTCGGCGCCGAGGTGAGTGGAAAAAGGCTTCTCTCTCTCCGACTCCCGCTGTACTTAGAAGTGATACTAATATACGAGAGGGAGTACAGGCCGCGAGAGACAACCCAGGCCAGAGCTGGATTCCAGGATGTCGTGTGTGGGTGGCGGGGTCGTAAAAAAAACAACCGTTATTTCAAGCTATGAATGAAAGAGGCATCAGTTAAAGTCAGTTAATCTCTGGGATTGTGGTACATACCAAGTTTTTTACGAAAGATTTCCATTGAGTATAAATATATATATATATATATATATATATATATATATATATATATATATATATATATATATATATATATATATATATATATATATATTTGTGTATACTGTTTATATATATAATTGGCATATAATGATACAAAAAATATATATTATACAACTGTATGTTGTATACTTAGAGAACAGACAGCAATTTGTACGTAACAAAACAGTAAATTGTAATGAACCAAAGGAGAATATAAATATTCCTTTTTTTCTTTTCTTTTTTCATCTTTGATGGTGAATAACACCATGCTAAAATTGACCAGACATGAAAAGCACCTTCTTGAGATCACGTGTACAAAAAATCAAAGCAAATTAATAAAGGGAAGATGATTAAACATAAGGTTTTGTAGATACAGTACTGAATTCTGCCATCCGGACACATGCAATTTGAAATATGATTATAAAACATCAGGCATATAAATTACCTTATTATGGCCAAGTCGCACATCTATGGATCGGGCCAAATCTCCCATTTCCAATGGCAGAGTTCAATCTGGATTTAGTATCACCAGGCATGCAGCAAAAACCGTGAATGATATCTACTGTAAGTACAGTTACTTTTTTATAATGTAAATTTCTCCGCCATTTTTCATCAGATTGCAACGCCGTTTTTTGCTAGACGTTCACAGAAAGGTAGATAAACGAACTGCATTCTAATTTATGGCAATAACATTCAAGTTTTTTCCTGCCGTGAGATATGATCCTGAAAATAAAGAGGGGAAAAAAACCTGAAAAAGAAGTCAGATGATTGATAGGGGCTGGCGTGAGCTGGGAAGTGTAGTTTTTATAAATTCGAAAGCCCATCGAAAGCCCTGGGTCTCTTCTCTCAAAATACTACACTCATTTAGGTTGCGCCAAATCCTTGCGTCAATCCTCGCCTTTTTCCGACTCGATACCCTGAGATTTCTATAACTCATATTTCACTAATAACACTTAAAACCATTGGTAAACAAAAAAAATACTTTGTGCTGAAAATATACACTTTGACTGCTGTTGACAGGGTTAGGGTCTTTACTCTTGGCTACATTTGAAAAAAAATAACATTAATTCATACATTCTGTAGAGATGGATGTATGGCGTGATGTCATTGCTCGGGCTTAACACATTCGGCGCCAGACCCGAGATATCCCGGGTTAACTCGCCATGCGTTGGGTGCCAGACCGGAGATATCTCGGGTTTTGGTCGTTTTTTCTTTTATTCGATATTTGTATTTATTATTCATCCACTGACCTCTCCCAAATCCCAGCAGTTAACCAAAGGTGTCTGACATTAGTAATTAGAACTAGGGATATAAGTTCACTATAAGGACACTTTAAAGGAAGGGAAAAAGGACACTTTAAGAAAATAACTTGTTGTGATTGTTGCATAGTTAGTAACAGCAAGTATAGCATAGGGACATAGAAGAAAACATGCACATTGTATAGGAGCGCACATAGGATCCAGTGCCTTTAAGTGATTTATTAACATGTCTATTTATCATGTCTATTCTAGTTAACTTATTAGTATTACCACTATTACTATTGTTTTATTGCACAATCGTAGCGGGCATGGCCAACCGCATTCCACTGTATACCCTGGTATGTATGTGATGAATAAACTCTTGAATCTTGAGTTCATGCTTCATTAGTGGCAGTGTAGCGGCTGTCAGTGTCTCCTTAGCTGTTGAACGAAGACAGGTGAGCAAAGACAAGGGAGTTTTCCTGCAGGGGATCACCCCACAGACAGCTAAGTAGATCCTTACTATTCCCTTCTTCATCTTCTGAAAACCTTACCTGTCCTCTTACGAGTTACAAGTGCCTTTATACCCCTCACTGCAATCTCTTCCTTCAGGCCAACTTCAGACCATCCATGCTAATTCGGAAGGAACCCTGCCAACCTCCGCTTCCCGTTCATGGCCACAAATATGTCAGCATTATGTCACTCTCCTTTTAGCCCTCTCACCCTCCTTCAGACAAGCTCGCTCCCCTCGCCAAGAAGCCTGCCAGCCGTTCCCTGCCCAGACCGTGGCTGACGGACACAGTTAGAGAAGAAAGAATGAGCCCTGAGAGCTGCAGAGAGGAAGTACAAAAAGACCTGCCTCCCTGGTGACATCACTGCGTATCATGATCTCTTGTTAGTATTCTCCAAAAACCTTACTACTGCCAACCTGAGCCAAATGGAATGCCGGCTGAATCGTCCCCACTGACTGACCTTTCAATCACTAAGGAGAACATAACCGTGGTTCCTGGACCACCAAGAGGCTGGACTTCTCTGCTTACATTGCGTCAACAAGCAGAACCTGCAGATTATTCCTGAGCAACGTGAGGAGGATGCGCCCCTTCCTGACAAAAGAAGACCCCCAACTCCTCCTGCAATCAACAGTCGTGTCTCGCCTCGACTACTGCAATGCTCTGCTATCTGGTCTACCGGCTTGCGCCACCAAGGCGCTTCGACTCATAAAGCATGTAACGGCCGGTCTGCTCTCCAATGTACCAACGTCAGCCCACGTCACCCCACTTCTTAGAGAGCTGCACTGGCTGCCCATGGATCTGCTTCAAAGTTCTTGAATTCTGAATTCTGGCATTCTGTGCAACAAAGGGAACGGCTCCCTCCTACGTCCGGTCAATGGTCTCTAAACGGACACCGGCAAGATGTGGGGGGTGTGGGGGGGCAAGCTGTGGGGGCAGGCTGTGGCCATCTGAGGTAGGGGGTGGGGAGCACGACCGGTGCAATGTTTAAGTACCAGACCTAGTCAGAAATGTCGTGACTATGTAACAGTGTGGTGTAGGGGTTCATGTTTTCATGCAGGGAAACAAGTGTTCTGACCCTTCCAGTCTCCTGCAGCGCCAATCAAAGGTGAACTTGTCTGGTTCTCTGCTTTGAACTGCAATTTGTCAATGGAACCATTTTCTCTCCTAAGAGGCGCCTCTCCAGTCGCTCTTTTAACACGTCAAATCCGATTGAGAAGGCTCTGCGACCCTTCAACTTATTTAAACAATCCTCCAAGTGGGTGTATTACTCAATGTCAAGATTAATGAATGAAGATAAACATATCGTAGCAACTCAAGTGCCTCGGCCATCCCCGCAGACCATATAATCCAATGGTTGTGGCCATTTTGTGTCTTTAAAACGTAAAAAAGAAAACCCATATCAGACTATGATGACTTCCCCTATCGTGAGACATCCTTTCTCTCTGTCTTTAAAACATCAATCTAAGTCACAGGCGAATGCCTTCCCCTCCTGCATTTTAATGGTCATGTAAGTGTTTGGAGTGAGTGATTGAAAGAGAGGGAAATAGAGAGAGAGAGAATGCCCAAGAGAAAAAGGATAAAGAGAGAGAGAGACACATCCCAGGGTGACCCCGACTCGGGTCACGGGGGAATGAGAGTGCCTTGCACCAATTTGTCATCTGTGACCGTGGGACCTGATGCAACTGTATGGCACGTGGCAGCCGTCCTAGAGGTGGAGAGGGCACACAATCTTCAGGATATTTATTCCCCACGAGAGCCTGGGAAGCACTGGGAGTCAGATATCAACTCATGGTTGACTCTCTGCTGTGGAATATTAGCATTTTAAATTAGCCCCCCCTCCCTCCCATTGTGTTCATATAATTGGCTGTCTTGTTGAACAACGCAAGTCACTCAACTGTGTGCACAAATATTGAACAACGCCTACAAAGACTAACCCGATGTCTACTTCTCCACTGTACTATAATTCTATGACCTGTATCATGTCTCCTACTACCTGTACCTCCCCTCCCCCATGCTGCTATGATGCCTGAATTTCCCCAAGGGGATCAATAAAGGAATATCTTATCTTATGCATGTCATTAGAAACACAGACTCATCTCACATGCATTCAATTCTTACAGGAGCACTGGAAATCACTTGACAAACTGAGTGAGCCATATTACAGTTTACATATTTTTTTAGCAGTTAGCAAACAGTATCATTCATTAAACATACGAAACCGTTTTGCAGTAGGGATATCAACTTGAATCCACATCCGGGATCTGTCATTGATTTGCGTATGCAGTAGGCTTATGTCCTCCCTTGTTTGCCTATGTGATACATGACTATAGTTTAGTTCATGCTCCATTAATCTAGGGAAACTCAGTTTGTAAACACAAGTAAATCCAGTTTTCAGTTATAAGTTAAGCTCTGCAAAGCAGTAGCAACCAAATTAAATATATGAATTGCATAATATGATGATATACTGTATGACTAGACTGGTGCTGTCACTTTTTCCAAAAATCTAGTTTGAACGAACACAAAGTCAAATATAATTATTCTAACTAAATCAAACATTTATGTAATCAAAATAATAAAAAATGCGCTTTTAATTTGAACACATTACAGTTCAATTATTCAAGATTTCACCAGCTTCAAACTTCAAACAAAAAGTGACAGCACTAGAGACTTGAAAGTCTTAAAGGATCATGCCAACCTTATGGGAAAAGCGAGCCTAGCTTAGCACAAATGAATGGAAGTAAATATGGAACACTAGCCTAGCTTAAAACTCTGAGAGGTGTTTTTGGCCAACAGCTAGGCTAGCTGGTTCATATCCGCTTCCATTAATTTGTGCTTCTTCTGTCTTCTTGTCTGACTAGAGAAAGACGGTAACCGCATTTCCTTTAAAATAATCAGAATTTCAACAACTGAAGTAGTTACCCGCTCAGACATGAGGACATCAGCACAGGTGAGTCATAGCATGTTAAATAGACAAAATGAGCCTTTCAAGCCTTTTCGCTGGAGCTGAAAATGGACCTGCTTTCTTTTAAATACTAGTCTAAATTGTTGTCTTGTTATGTCAAGTTTACGTTTTGACATAGACTTTAGGGCTAGATGTTTTGTCAAAATCACTCCATATTCCAAGAAAGAATGTTACAAATGTCCCTTTCACTGTTCAGTAGGGGTGTGTAACTAAGTATTTCTACTCAAGTACTATAGCCTACTTCAGTACAATTCTGAGGTATTTGTACTTTACTTGATTATTCCCTCTTAGAGGATGACTTTATACCTTTACTCCACTACATTTAAAAATGAATTGCCTACATTTGACTCCACTACATCTATAACACCTGGAAGGACAAATTACTTTCAACTGACTATATTCACATGGCGGGAACAGGATGGAAAGGAATCCCAACCTGAGCATGACATAAGAGCAAAATGGCCACAGTGTGAATATAGTCAATAAAGGGTTTTCTGTACAAGACAAGCATTCAATGAATGAATAGGATGTATTTTTTTTTACTTAAAGAAGCACAGCTGCTCCACTAATGCTTTTACACGGATGTACAGTAACAGAAATGTGACTTGTTGAAACAAGTCATTTCTAATTTAACCATTGTAGAACTTACAATGAAGTACTGTAACTTTTACTTGAGTATTATTCAGGTATTTCTACTTTTACTCCCGTGCTCACTGGTCCCCGGGGAGCTGATGCTTGTCCCACATCCATTTGTAGACAAGGAGGAGGATGAGGTCAATCGGAAGAGACTCCATCAAGCATGACATTGTCTCGTGTAAGAAAACAACCTGGATCGATTGGTTAGACAAACAGGGAGGTCTTCAGAGTGATGGACACTGAACGGACATTAGACTTGTGGTCCGCTGAGCTTCTCAATTAATTTCCTGGATGGGTCGAGGGGAAAGTAATTAATTGGCTTCCTCACAATTGTATCATTACAGCCAAACACTGTGTGACCCTTTTTTTTCTTTTGTAATTAATGCGAGTCGCTTGCTGCTTGAGGGCTCTTTATTTCTGGCTCTCCAAAATAATTCCAGAACAGGAGACCATATTCATGGTATTCCATCGCAGACATCTCGGTCAACAAACTGGTGGCTGGAGTGATCACAATACATGGACATATATCAGGCAATATATATATATTTTTTTATTGTATTTATAGTATTTATCTGTGTCAGTCTGATGGGCAAAACTGGAAAGATATATCGACAGAACCGTTGATTGTTCGTCTGGGTACAACGGCATTGAAACAGACTGCAGAAACAGACGTTTTCCATTCGATTTTACATTTTACAGTGTTTTCATGTATAAATGACTACTGGACTAGCATAGGTCAGGTGACAGGTACATATAGATTATCAGCCATAACAGAAAATGTATTATTGATTGCAATCAATCAGTATCAGCCAAAACATCAGCGCATCCCTAATGATAGTGATATCTCCATATCTATGCTTGTGGCTATAAGTTATGCACTTCAGTTTTGCACACATTCATTTAGTTTCACAGTTCCTGAGAGTAAATTAGCTTGAATAGGACCACCAGTGACACTGAATCTGTGTGTTGTGTTAATTATAGCTCAATGAAATTATAAAGTAGCAGTCCATATAAGACAGGGTATTGCTATTTTTTCATCTACAGTACATAATTTCATGGAGCTGTAATTAACACAATTATTGATTCAATGTCCCAATCACTGGTGTCCATATTCAAACTAATTTACTCTCAATAACTGTCAAACTAAACGAATTTAGTAGTTATTAGTTATTGTGTGTGCGTGTGAGATTATGTGCAAAATAAATCAGCATTGTTTTTTTTGGGTGAAGTGCCCCTTTAACACACATCGTGACACCCATTCAAATGGGCATGCTGGAATAAACAAGATTCAACTAATAAAGGCACAACAGGGAAGAAAAGTATGAGAGTTACAACAACCTTAACGGATTCAACTGGCAATCAACATTAACTTCTATCAGACCCCTCAAGATGCAAAAAATAAATAATTTTTCCATCCATACCTTCCCGTTTTATTCCGTGGTGAATATGAGTGTTATTTCGGAATGATCGGGGCTAATTCCTGTGAGGCTATTAATAAACCGCAATGTGTATTATACCAAATCCATTGGCGTTTTGTCCCTACACACGCTACAATTAAAAAATCAAATGCATATGATAGGTATTATGTTTCATCAAGGATGCATGAAAAGGGGGGGGGGGGTCGTTTCTGATTAATTGATTGCCAACAACGGCATTCGTTATTACCACAACATACGCTGATCAGGGATATGGCTATGAAAACAATGCACGATCAAGCTGAAATTGACGTCAAATTGTTCTTACCTGTGGCCGGTAGGATGTCTAAAAGAATATTCCAATTATTTGATCGCCATCTGGTAGATCGTATGTCCATTTGGTCGACGACATAACCCACCACAGCATAATGAATCCGGGGTCCCGAAAACAATTCAATGCGATCGGTTGAAGCCCTAGGTTCAGGTTAGTAGAAAAGAGTGCCCGGAGCATTTTCAGTGTGGCACCCGGTCTGGAACAGGGGTTACTGCATTCTCGATACAGCGCTACTAGCAGGATCTGGCCGGTACTGCACCTTCAGAGTCCCAATATGCCTTTTACAGGCAAAATACAGCTCCCTGACATTGAATAGGGTATTCAAATCGAATAAAAGGGAAAATTATCTAAAAATGTATATGTTTTTGGTCGTTAACTCATTCCCCGCCAAAAACTAGTTAACTCGTTATAGCCCGCCAATCGAATACTGCCAACAGCGAGTATACTCGTTATTGGATCGTTATTTCTTTTATTTGCTATTTCCCTTCATAATTCATCCTACTGTGCTGTGGAACTGGGTGGCAATGTGTCTGAGCTCGCAACGGTCCGATACCGCCGCCTGGTGGTATGCGGTCAATGTTGCACTTACTTTCTGAAGGAAGTATGACTCTGCGTCATTGAAATTCCTCCGGGTGGAGTTTTCGAGTAACGTGGACCGAGGGGTACACCCGATCGCATTGAATTGCCTTCGGGACGCCAGAATCATTATGCTTTTGGGGGTTATGGCGTGGGCCAAATGGACATACGATCTAGCAGATGGCAATCAAATAATTGGAATATTCTTTTTGGAGTCTCATCGGCCACAGGTAAGAGCAAACTAACGTTAATTTCAGCTTGGTTGTCCATTGTTCTCATAGCCATCGCTCTGATCAACGTATGCTGTTGTACTAACGAATGTCGTTATTGACAATCAATTAATCATAAACGACCCCCCCCCTTTCATGCATGCATGATGGAACATAATATACCGATCATATGCATTTAAATTTTTTATTGTAGCATGTATAGGGACAAAATGCCAATGGATTAAGTATAATATACGTCGCAGCCTATTACTAGCCTTCCAGGAATTATCCTAGACCACTCTAAAACTATACTTATATTCACCACGGTATAAAACGACAATGTATGGATGGAAAAAATATTCCTTTTTCACATCTTGAACGATAGATATGCCATAGTATTGCATATATAGCTTTATACAACGGCATGCAAATTTCTCAATTCTGATTGGCTGAAACAGTCCATTTACACGTATGTATAGGGACCATTCCACGCTCCTGGTCCCAGGACCCGCCCACAACCGAATCACATCACTCCGCGTCTCTGCCGTGCGGATTCTTCAGAGAAAACAAGATGGCGGACAATAATCTTTAACAAATGGATATGTTGACATAACGACTAAATATAAAGCGATTCTGTCACGGCGAATGTCTTAGTCCTTTAAACAATGTTCATTTTAGAACAAAAGAAAAATCGCGGATTGATTGATTGATTATTTGCAATTTTTTTTTAAATGTCTTCTTCCTTCCCCCTGACTGCAGCGCTCACTCTCACACTGTCCGACGCTGGTGTACCCACCCACCCACCCCCACACACACACACACACACACACACACACACACACACACACACACACACACACACACACACACACACACACACACACACACACACACACACACACACACACACACACACACACACACACACACACACACACACACACACACACACACACACACACACACACTCCTGGGAGAGTCAGACTGTAGAAGCAGCTGAGTGCTGCGCTGTTTTAAGTGAGCATGGTCTATTGAATTGATTGATTGGTTGATTGCTAATTTTATTACTGTACGCCTGGTTTCCAACTGGTTACGTTTAGGCCCTCTAAAGTAGGTTTAAAAAAATAAATAAAAAAATAGGGCGAAGAAAACTTTTTTTTTCCTATTGGGCAAAGAAAACTTTTTAATTTGTTTTACCTACTTTCTATAGAAGCATCTAAGAATGAAGTTCTATAGAAAGTAGGTCTGCATACCCTTAACAATTGTGTGTATTGAGCCGTACTGTATTGTACCCATTCTGCATCTGGTAATAAAATGTTCAATCAATCATTCCAATAACACACAGTTGGATGTGTTAGTTTGTTGGATCCGTTGGATGCACTTCCGAGCTGCTTCCACATGAGGCAACTTCTCTCAATCATTCCAATAACACACAGTTGGATGTGTTAGTTGGTTGGATGCACTTCCGAGCTGCTTCCACATGAGGCAACTTCTTTCAATCATTCCAATAACACACAGTTGGATGTGTTAGTTGGTTGGATGCACTTCCGAGCTGCTTCCACATGGAGGCAAATTGTCTTTTTTGTTGTTGTGGGAACTACTTTTTCTGGCGGATGGTTTTTTCAATAAATCTTCGATTAATGTGTGTTTATTGTATAGCAATAAGGTTGGATGAATGTGGCAGTTGTATAAAAGCATTACACCACTTGCAGTCATGATTTGTGAACAATAAACCATGCCTAGGGGGGTCTAACGACCACCCCTAGGCATGGTTTATTGTTCACAAACCACTCCTGCGCGTGATGTAATGCTTAAATAATATTTAAATAGTTATAGCCCTGCAAACAAGGTGAGCGACTTCCACTGTTTACAGTGCTGGCGTCAGCTGCTAAGGATGAGGCTATTGCGTGGCAGAGAAAGAAATAACATATATATACGTGGTTGGCCGGGAATGTGTTAACCTCACATCACCTCACCCTTTAACCTCACCTCACCCTTTAACCTCACCGCTCTCACCTCACCCTTTAACCTCTTAAGCATTGGGCAAAAATGGGGCTATTTTCGTATTTATTTTGACGATTGCATACCCAATGTAATTTGCAATTTATTATACTTTATACTTATAGCACAATCACGGTTTGGTCTCTCTGCATGAGAAAAATCACTTTGAGTGCTAATGAAATAGAGTAACAGAGGTTTGAACACGCTGAAGTAAAAGTTTTGTGTACTCACATTTCTTTTTACTGGTTGCCAGATGCCTGTTTTTAAGTTCCAGCTGATAATGGTTTCATAGCCTGAAGTCTTATGTAGTACAGGTCCAAAGTTTATAAGAATCCCATGGAAATGAATATTTTACAACGTTTTTTTGTACTAATGTGTACCAGTAAAGCCAGCATGATTATACAAAATGGCGTCCCCTGCCATTAATTTCGATGCTCTAGTCAAAACAATGGACTTCTTCATTGTGTCACCTTCCCCCACTTCAGCGCCCGTCTGGGATCGCTTTCGGAGCAGACGCTCCTTGGCTACAACGGTGGTCAATCATTTTCGCCACCACCGGACGTGGAGGCCCTCCATAGAGTGGTCAAGGCTGCGAGGAGGATCACTGGAGCTAGCCTTCCAGATATCTCCACAGTCTTCACCTCCCGCTGCCTATGTCGTGTGAATAACATCCTACAGGACCAGTTCCACCAGCCACACCTCTTTTCCAACTGCTGCCCTCTGGTCGAAGGTACAGATCCATCCAGTCCGGTACTAGCAGACTGACCAACAGCCTCTATCCACTGGCTGTCAGGCTGCTCAACGATCAACTTGCTCCCCTCCCCGACCCCCTCGCACCCCCCTCGCACCCCCATCCCCAACCCCCGGTGACATAACTCCCACTTCTACATTACAACAATAACTGTGAACCGGACTTGCATTTCTGCACTATACACTATTCCATCCATGCAAGCCAACACCCCCCCCCCCCCCCCCATCCATTAACTCAACTGGACTGTCACTGTACTATTTATTGCACTAGCACTATGCACTTGGGACATTGTATTATATTATATTATTGATATTATTATTTGTATATGCTATATTCAGTATGTTTGTATTCCAGTGATGCTATAAACTCAATTTTGTTGTACCAACAATGACAATAAAGATTATATTCTATTCTATTCTAAGCTTATTGGTACCAGGGTTCCTCCATCACTCATCCTTCAGAGAAAAACCAGATATTTATCGAACGCTCAAGTTTTCCTCCCTGCTTTAAAAGCACCAGATAAATCATAAACACACTCCATCCTCAAGCTCAAGTCAAATTAGTTTGCTCTGGTGTGTGTGTGTGTATGTGGAGTGTG
>NW_028169136.1:7500-9557 GCF_963971535.1 Notolepis coatsorum | reverse complement strand
AGGGATGAGGGAAGCAGGGGATCGGAGGAGGAGAAGGAGGGGACGAAAAGAAACAGGGTGAGATCGGCAAAAGGAACACAGCAGAACTCATACAATCAACAAAGCGAGCAGTGTTTATACTCTGAATTTAAAGACTTTTCTGGATTATTCTCGCCCCCATGTAATAGCCTGCCAATTGCTGCTAGATAAAGCAGTAGTATTACAGTTTATACCATTGCTGCTAGATAAAGCAGTAGTATTACAGTTTATACCATTGCTGCTAGATAAAGCAGTAGTATTACAGTTTATACCATTGCTGCTAGATAAAGCAGTAGTATTACAGTTTATACCATTGCCGCTAGATAAAGCAGTAGTATTAAACAGTTTTATACCATTGCTGCTAGATAAAGCAGTAGTATTACAGTTTATACCATTGCTGCTAGATAAAGCAGTAGTATTACAGTTTATACCATTGCTGCTAGATAAAGCAGTAGTATTACAGTTTATACCATTGCTGCTAGATAAAGCAGTAGTATTACAGTTTATACCATTGCTGCTAGATAAAGCAGTAGTATTACAGTTTATACCATTGCTGCTAGATAAAGCAGTAGTATTACAGTTTATACCATTGCTGCTAGATAAAGCAGTAGTATTACAGTTTATACCATTGCTGCTAGATAAAGCAGTAGTATTAAACAGTTTATACCATTGCTGCTAGATAAAGCAGTAGTATTACAGTTTATACCATTGCTGCTAGATAAAGCAGTAGTATTACAGTTTATACCATTGCTGCTAGATAAAGCAGTAGTATTACAGTTTATACCATTGCTGCTAGATAAAGCAGTAGTAATACAGTTTATACCATTGCTGCTAGATAAAGCAGTAGACATCCACTATACCATTACTGCTAGATAAACCAGTAGTATTACAGTACTGTATAATATATTTAAAAAAAAAAATGTAACCTTTATTTACCCAAGGTAGGTTTGCTGAGCATGTATGCTCTTTTTCAGCTACGCCCTGCTTCACATTCACACGGTCCTATTCACACCTGGGAGCTGCCCAGTACAACCACAGTCTGACACCGTTAGCCACTGAGCAACTCCACTGGAGCAGTTGGGGGTTAAGTGCCTTGCTCAAGGGCACTTCAGCGGTTGGTGTTACAGTAAGGGTATGGGAGAGAGTTATTAATTCACTTCCCCAGCCTAGATTTTTCTTGCCGGTCCGGGGGATCGAACCGGCGACCTTCCGGTCACAAACGTGCTTCTCTAACCTTTAGGCCACCGCTGCCCCAAATTTGTGTTCCTAATTTATATATCTTATAACCAGTATATGTTAGAGAATGAGGGAAGCAAGGGGGAGGAGGGGGAGGATTAGGAGGAGGGGAAGAAAAGAAACAAGAGGGCGAGATTGGTGAAGGAACACAACAGAACTGGTACAATCAACAAAGAGAGCAGTGTTTATACTCTGAATTTAAAGACTTTTCTGAATCCTTCTCGCCCCCACCCTGCCACGCCGTGGCCTTAAGCAAGCAGGGGAGAATAGGCCCAGTTAAGCGGCCAGTTTATTATTTTCTGTGAAAAGTAATATGCTGTAAAGACACACACAGGCTCAAATGTATCGGTGTTGTCGGAGCTTCCTCCTCCCTCCTCTCCCCGTGTGTGTGAGTGTGAGAGAGTGTAAGTGAGTAAAGTTATATTAAAAGGGGTGGGCGGTTGGGCGGGTGAGGGGTGGCGGGGTTGGGGGGGGGGGGGGGCAAAGAGAGAGAGAGAGAGAAATGGATTATTTTTCCTGAAGCGTGGACTTAAGTTTCTACTTTCTGCTGCTGGGTGGCCCTTTCTCCTCTTTAGCCGTGTTAACATAAGAATAGAGGAGGGTGGGGGGTTCTGGGCGGATTGGGGAGGGGGGTGTAGCTGGTTTAAATTATTCTGCTTCTCTGCATAGCAGGAGCTGCTGTTATTCACTTATCCCCTCTATCTATCTATCTATCTATCTATCTATCTATCTATCTATCTATCTATCTATCTATCTATCTATCTATCTATCTATCTATCTATCTATCTATCTATCTATCTATC
>NW_028169136.1:0-5000 GCF_963971535.1 Notolepis coatsorum | reverse complement strand
AGGAATCTCCGAGATGAGATTTTTCTCCCTTCTGTAAACATAAAGCATTAGCGATGGCTTGGGCACTCAAGGGCGCCACGGTTTCAACGAAGGTCATCGTGTGGGAGGGAAATGACCAGACATTAACACAATTAAAACATCTGAGACATGCCTTGAACCAGGTTTAAACATGACCAGAACCTTATTAAAATGTCGGAATCATGCTTTAACCGCAACCCCTATTTTCTGAAAATCCGCCTAAAATACATACCTAAGTAAATGGAAGATTGCTCCACTTCTACAAGGCACATTTGCATATTTTTGGTATCTAGGGACATCTATGGACCTCAGTGAATGTATTCCCAGTATCATAAATATTGTGTCTATTGCTTAAATTGTGATGAAACAAAGGAGAATATGAATTATGATTTTTCTTTGCATCTTTGACAGTGAATAACACCATGCTAATAATGACCAGACATGAATAACTGCCACTGATCTCGTTCAGTACCTTCTTGAGATCATGTGTACAAAAAATCTAAGGAAATTAATAAAGGGAAGATGATTAAACAGAAGGTTCTGTAGATACAGTACTTGAGTACTGAATTCTCCCATCCGGACCAATGCAATTTGAAATATCATTATATAATATAGAATAGCAGGCTTATAAATTACCTTATTATAGCCATTCACACATTTATATATATATATATTATCTTTCAAATGGTCAAGTTCAATTTGGATTTAGTATCACCAGGCGTGCATAAGAACATATAATGCAATCTACTGTAAATACATTTGCTTTTTTATTTTGATCAGGGTGCAACCATTTTGAAACTATTTTCAAATGTAATTGTTGCTAGATGCAAAAAATAGGGAACATAAACTAACTGCGCTTCAATATATGTCAATAAAAGTTACGTTTTGTGTTTTATTATCCCGAATAATAAGAGTTATTAAAAAAATGCATACAGAAGTATGAAGCTTGAAACCCCATAGAGGCTTTCAGGAAGTGTAGTTCTGAAAAATTCCAACGCTGATCCAGAGATAGCAATGTCCTCAGTCTACAAAATGGCCACAAAAAAACTACAATTCCCATGGTTAAGATTTTCCAAAATGGTCGCCTCTCGCAAACTAAACCAGACGAAATCGAGAATGAAAATCAATCTAATAACACTTTAACCTATTGGTAAACTAACGTATTGATGATAATATACATGTTGTGACATGGTTATGATGTTTATACTTGAATACCTTTGGACGAAACTATACTTTTGTCAAACAGTCTGGAGATATTGATTTATGACATGATGTCTTTTGCGGTCTGGCGATGGACCGCACAGGTGGAAGAGGTTAAACCAGCTTTAAACATGACCAGAACCTTATTTAACCCCATAACCCCTTTAACCCTGATACCGGGCTGAGATTTATTTCACGTCATGAATAGATGGTTCTGCTAATTCACCCTTTTAAACTTCTCCTGCGGATTAAATACCAGCATAGCAGCATGTGATAATACTCCATTTAAATGTTGGGGTTTAACCTCTTCCGCACGTGTGGTCCAATACATCACGTCATAAATCAGTCTCTCTAGACTGTCTGACATAATAATTTTTTTTTTATGTATTCAAGAGTAAACATCCTAACCATGTCACAACAGCAGTCATAGTGTATATTTTCAGCAATACGTTTTTTTACCAATAGGTTAAAGTGTCATTAGATCCGCCATTTTGAATTAGCGACCATCGCTGAATGATGACGATTGTAGTCATTTTGAGAAGAGGACATCCAGAGCTCTCAATGAACGTTGGATTTTTTTTAAACTACACTTCCCAAAGGCTTCTAGCTGCCTTCAAGCAAATTAATAGTGTATGAATTATTTTAATTTATCTTATTACTCGGGATTATATGCCACAAAACTGAACTTTATTGGCTTATATTGGAGCACAGTTAGTTTGTCTCCCCTATTGGCATGGTGTTATTCACTGTCAAAGATGCAAAGAAAAATCTTAATTCATATTCTCCTTTGTTTCATCACAATTTAAGCAAGCCTAGTAATAGACACAATATTTCTGACACTGGGAATACATTCACTGAGGTCCATAGACCTTGTAGAAGTGGAGCAATCTTCCATTTACTTAGGTATGTATTTTAGGCGGTTTTCAGAAAATATGGCTACAGGCTTAAGAGGTTATGTAACTTTTGAACGTAATATAAGTTCACCTGTGTTAAAGGAACATGCCAACATTATGGGAAATGCGCTCACCATCTTCTCCAGAGTCAGACAAGAAGATATACCAATTGTATCTCTGTGCGCTAGCCTAGCTTAGCATAAATTAATGGAAGTGGATACAGTCCACTAGCGGCCTACACTGTAAAATGGAAGACTGTAAAAAAAACTGTAAATGTCTGGCAGCAACGGTTGCCAAATACTTACTGTCAAATTACAGTAAAATCAAATTAATTTACATATTACAACCTTTATTTAATGGTTAATATTTTGATAAAAGGTAATTTACTGTATTTGTATGGCATTTACACCCTCTTTCGCCCATGCGGTCCGGTGCCGGACCGCAAATGACATCACGTCATAAATCAAGCTCTCCAGACTGTCTGACATAATTATCGTTTTTCTTTTCAAACGTATTCAAGAATAAACATCATAACCATGTCACAACAGCAGTTATAATGTATATTTTCATCAATACGTTTGTTTACCAATAGGTTAACATGTTATTAGTGATATTTTAGTTTTTTTCTCCTTAGTTTCATCACAATTTAAGCAAGCATAGTAATAGACACACTATTTCTGACACTGGGAATACATTCACTGAGGTCCGATAGATGTCCCTAGATACCAATAACATGCAAATGGACCTTGTAGAAGTGGAGCAATATTCAATTTACTTCGGTATGTATTTTAGGCGGATTTTCAGAAAATAGGGCTCCGGGTTTAAGAGATTAAAGTAGAAAAACAAAAGTAATCTGTAAAATAATACAGTGAATTTCCCGTGATTTTCTTTTCTTTTTTACAGTCTAGCTTAATACTCCAGGGCCCTCATTTATCAATGGTGCGTACGCACAGATATGTGCGTAACCCATGCGTACGATCATTTCTAAGCAAAGTGTGGGACTTATCAATTTGAACGTGTGCTTGACTTTGTGCATATATATACGCACAGCTCGGACCATGGCGTCCAGCGGTAGAATATGGAGACTGCAGACGCGGAAATAAGCTTCCGTGCATTAGTTTGACTGACGTGTTCGGTATGACCCCCCGTAATTCATTATAGTTAATTGTAAAATAGCGACAGTAGTGTAACTATTGTCAAAACCCTATAGATAGCTTTTTAAATAGGTATTTATTTCTGAATGAATGCAGCATGGTTTATATATAGCGTTATCGGAATACTACAGGGTGTACTGACTGTGCTCCGCGTAACTCAACTCATTTATATTTTGCACATAGATTGCAGAAATACGGGAATGCTTTGATTATATTTAAAAGGCTTTGCCATTGTTAAACAAAATAAGTGGAATTTCGAAGCTGTAAGCAGAATACAAGTCATATGAACACCCACGATATAGTGTTCTTCCCCCTTCCTACTGTATAAGAAATAATAAAAAATGCATTGCAACGAGAACATTTGTTGAGTTTATGTGTATTACAAAACCCTTGCAATAAATGTGTCTTAACTGAATGAATGCTTACAACTTGAAATTCCACTTATTTAGTTTTACAATGTCAAAGCCTTTTAAATATAATCAAAACATTCCCGTATTTCTGCAATCTATCCACAAAATAATAATGAGTTGAGTTCTAACAAAGAACGTATTACATGCTGGGTAGGCTGATAGAGTAAACTGTAAATAAAATAGCCTATACCATTATAAAGGATAGGCTATAATAGCAGGGGTTCCCAACCATTATTCCCCAGAGCCCCACGATTCCTTGGAGACATATAGGAATATGATATGATATAAGGCATACTGGTCTGTCAGCGAGGAGATAGCCCACAGCGGATAGCCATTAAATGCCATTTGAGAATATAGGCTATCCCTGCAAAATGACGGCCTATAGCCTATACATATTATTTAATGTTTTCATAAGCGTAAAGATACAACAGCTAGATTAACGTTCAAGTTAGTTTACTGTATGCAGGCTTCACAGGGCTGTGCCATGTGTTATTATATATGTGCAAGTTACTGTTGCATAATGGCTATGGCTGCTATTATATCTAATTTATATAGGCTACCTAATACCGACAACAAAATAGATTGTATGCCTCTACAAATCATATTATACCCGGTAGCCAATCGAACAAAACGAATAAAGGCATTCATATTCAAGCATGGTTATAATGAAACACCAACGCCAAACAGTGGTCAATGGTCTTTATTAGTATTTTGAGCTGTCCAGGCAGAATTGCAGCAATGGTCTTAGGGAGTCAATGATATCTGACATCACTGTGTACAAGTCCGCCAGCCTGTCGCGTATGTATCCCATAACACACGCTGTGTCTTCTTTGTTCGACAGCGCGTTGAATTAGTTGATTAGACCTCCGTGAACAATCTCGCTCGTGAAGTTTCTCAGAGTTCGCTCGGGTTAGTCCATTATTTCACATGCCATGGGGGTGTTTCATTAACATATATGGATAATCATGCACAAGCATTGACGGTAAGAACAAATGGTATTTATCAACACGGAGTGTGTGTACGACCCGTGTATGCACGTGTGATAAATCCCGATTTTTCTGTATGTACACACATTCTAAATTCTGTGCTTAAGAATGAAAATAGAACACTTTCTAAGAATTGTTGATAAATGAGGGCCCAGGAGTTGTGTTTTTGACCAACTGCTAGGCTAGTTCTTCATTTCATGCTAAGCTAGGCTAGCTTTCAGCCGGATAGTTTTCTACTGAACGCACAGAGAGGGAATTGGTATCTATCCTCTTGTCTGACTCTGGAGAAGACAGCAAGCTTATTTTCCCATAATGTTGGTGTGTTCCTAAAAACAAACC
>NW_028169137.1:22500-38460 GCF_963971535.1 Notolepis coatsorum | reverse complement strand
ACTCCTCCTCCTCCTATATATGTTAGACCACAGTAACACTCCTCCTCCTCCTCCTCCTATAGATGTTAGACCACAGTAACACTCCTCCTCCTCCTATAGATGTTAGACCACAGTAACACTCCTCCTCCTCCTATAGATGTTAGACCACAGTAACACTCCTCCTCCTCCTATAGATGTTAGACCACAGTAACACTCCTCCTCCTCCTATAGATGTTAGACCACAGTAACACTCCTCCTCCTCCTATAGATGTTAGACCACAGTAACACTCCTCCTCCTCCTCCTATAGATGTTAGACCACAGTAACACTCCTCCTCCTCCTATAGATGTTAGACCACAGTAACACTCCTCCTCCTCCTCCTATAGATGTTAGACCACAGTAACACTCCTCCTCCTCCTCCTATAGATGTTAGACCACAGTAACACTCCTCCTCCTCCTATAGATGTTAGACCACAGTAACACTCCTCCTCCTCCTATAGATGTTAGACCACAGTAACACTCCTCCTCCTCCTATAGATGTTAGACCACAGTAACACCCCTCCTCCTCCTATAGATGTTAGACCACAGTAACACTCCTCCTCCTCCTATAGATGTTAGACCACAGTAACACTCCTCCTCCTCCTCCTATAGATGTTAGACCACAGTAACACTCCTCCTCCTCCTATAGATGTTAGACCACAGTAACACTCCTCCTCCTCATCCTCCTCCTCCTATAGATGTTAGACCACAGTAACACTCCTCCTCCTCCTCCTATAGATGTTAGACCACAGTAACACTCCTCCTCCTCCTATAGATGTTAGACCACAGTAACACTCCTCCTCCTCCTATAGATGTTAGACCACAGTAACACTCCTCCTCCTCCTATAGATGTTAGACCACAGTAACACTCCTCCTCCTCCTATAGATGTTAGACCACAGTAACACTCCTCCTCCTCCTCCTATAGATGTTAGACCACAGTAACACCTCCTCCTCCTCCTATAGATGTTAGACCACAGTAACACCCCTCCTCCTCCTATAGATGTTAGACCACAGTAACACTCCTCCTCCTCCTATAGATGTTAGACCACAGTAACACTCCTCCTCCTCCTATAGATGTTAGACCACAGTAACACTCCTCCTCCTCCTATAGATGTTAGACCACAGTAACACCTCTCCTCCTCCTCCTATAGATGTTAGACCACAGTAACACTCCTCCTCCTCCTATAGATGTTAGACCACAGTAACACCCTCCTCCTCCTCCTATAGATGTTAGACCACAGTAACACTCCTCCTCCTCCTCCTATAGATGTTAGACCACAGTAACACCCCTCCTCCTCCTATAGATGTTAGACCACAGTAACACTCCTCCTCCTCCTATAGATGTTAGACCACAGTAACACTCCTCCTCCTCCTATAGATGTTAGACCACAGTAACACTCCTCCTCCTCCTATAGATGTTAGACCACAGTAACACTCCTCCTCCTCCTATAGATGTTAGACCACAGTAACACTCCTCCTCCTCCTCCTATAGATGTTAGACCACAGTAACACTCCTCCTCCTCCTCCTCCTATAGATGTTAGACCACAGTAACACTCATCCTCCTCCTCCTATAGATGTTAGACCACAGTAACACCTCTCCTCCTCCTCCTATAGATGTTAGACCACAGTAACACTCCTCCTCCTCCTATATATGTTAGACCACAGTAACACTCCTCCTCCTCCTATAGATGTTAGACCACAGTAACACCTCTCCTCCTCCTCCTATAGATGTTAGACCACAGTAACACCCCTCCTCCTCCTATAGGTGTTAGACCACAGTAACACTCCTCCTCCTCCTCCTATAGATGTTAGACCACAGTAACACTCCTCCTCCTCCTCCTATAGATGTTAGACCACAGTAACACTCCTCCTCCTCCTATAGATGTTAGACCACAGTAACACTCCTCCTCCTCCTATAGATGTTAGACCACAGTAACACTCCTCCTCCTCCTCCTCCTATAGATGTTAGACCACAGTAACACCTCCTCCTCCTCCTCCTATAGATGTTAGACCACAGTAACACTCCTCCTCCTCCTCCTATAGATGTTAGACCACAGTAACACTCCTCCTCCTCCTATAGATGTTAGACCACAGTAACACTCCTCCTCCTCCTCCTCCTATAGATGTTAGACCACAGTAACACTCCTCCTCCTCCTCCTATAGATGTTAGACCACAGTAACACTCCTCCTCCTCCTATAGATGTTAGACCACAGTAACACCCCTCCTCCTCCTATAGATGTTAGACCACAGTAACACTCCTCCTCCTCCTATAGATGTTAGACCACAGTAACACCCCTCCTCCTCCTATAGATGTTAGACCACAGTAACACTCCTCCTCCTCCTCCTATAGATGTTAGACCACAGTAACACTCCTCCTCCTCCTATAGATGTTAGACCACAGTAACACTCATCCTCCTCCTCCTATAGATGTTAGACCACAGTAACACTCCTCCTCCTCCTCCTATAGATGTTAGACCACAGTAACACTCCTCCTCCTCCTATAGATGTTAGACCACAGTAACACTCCTCCTCCTCCTATAGATGTTAGACCACAGTAACACTCCTCCTCCTCCTATAGATGTTAGACCACAGTAACACCCCTCCTCCTCCTATAGATGTTAGACCACAGTAACACTCCTCCTCCTCCTCCTATAGATGTTAGACCACAGTAACACTCCTCCTCCTCCTCCTATAGATGTTAGACCACAGTAACACTCCTCCTCCTCCTATAGATGTTAGACCACAGTAACACTCCTCCTCCTCATCCTATAGATGTTAGACCACAGTAACACTCCTCCTCCTCCTATAGATGTTAGACCACAGTAACACTCCTCCTCCTCCTATAGATGTTAGACCACAGTAACACTCCTCCTCCTCCTATAGATGTTAGACCACAGTAACACTCCTCCTCCTCCTATAGATGTTAGACCACAGTAACACCCCTTCTCCTCCTATAGATGTTAGACCACAGTAACACTCCTCCTCCTCCTCCTATAGATGTTAGACCACAGTAACACTCCTCCTCCTCCTCCTATAGATGTTAGACCACAGTAACACTCCTCCTCCTCCTATAGATGTTAGACCACAGTAACACTCCTCCTCCTCATCCTATAGATGTTAGACCACAGTAACACTCCTCCTCCTCCTATAGATGTTAGACCACAGTAACACTCCTCCTCCTCCTATAGATGTTAGACCACAGTAACACTCCTCCTCCTATAGATGTTAGACCACAGTAACACTCCTCCTCCTCCTATAGATGTTAGACCACAGTAACACTCCTCCTCCTCCTATAGATGTTAGACCACAGTAACACTCCTCCTCCTCCTCCTATAGATGTTAGACCACAGTAACACCCCTCCTCCTCCTATAGATATTAGACCACAGTAACACTCCTCCTCCTCCTATAGATGTTAGACCACAGTAACACCCATCCTCCTCCTATAGATGTTAGACCACAGTAACACTCCTCCTCCTCCTATAGATATTAGACCACAGTAACACTCCTCCTCCTCCTATAGATGTTAGACCACAGTAACACTCCTCCTCCTCCTATAGATGTTAGACCACAGTAACACCCCTCCTCCTCCTCCTATAGATGTTAGACCACAGTAACACTCCTCCTCCTCCTATAGATGTTAGACCACAGTAACACCCCTCCTCCTCCTCCTATAGATGTTAGACCACAGTAACACCCCTCCTCCTCCTATAGATGTTAGACCACAGTAACACCCCTCCTCCTCCTATAGATGTTAGACCACAGTAACACTCCTCCTCCTCCTATAGATGTTAGACCACAGTAACACTCCTCCTCCTCCTATAGATGTTAGACCACAGTAACACTCCTCCTCCTCCTATAGATGTTAGACCACAGTAACACTCCTCCTCCTCCTATAGATGTTAGACCACAGTAACACTCCTCCTCCTCCTATAGATGTTAGACCACAGTAACACTCCTCCTCCTCCTCCTCCTATAGATGTTAGACCACAGTAACACTCATCCTCCTCCTCCTATAGATGTTAGACCACAGTAACACCTCTCCTCCTCCTCCTATAGATGTTAGACCACAGTAACACTCCTCCTCCTCCTATATATGTTAGACCACAGTAACACTCCTCCTCCTCCTATAGATGTTAGACCACAGTAACACCTCTCCTCCTCCTCCTATAGATGTTAGACCACAGTAACACCCCTCCTCCTCCTATAGATGTTAGACCACAGTAACACTCCTCCTCCTCCTCCTATAGATGTTAGACCACAGTAACACTCCTCCTCCTCCTCCTATAGATGTTAGACCACAGTAACACTCCTCCTCCTATAGATGTTAGACCACAGTAACACTCCTCCTCCTCCTATAGATGTTAGACCACAGTAACACTCCTCCTCCTCCTATAGATGTTAGACCACAGTAACACTCCTCCTCCTCCTCCTATAGATGTTAGACCACAGTAACACTCCTCCTCCTCCTCCTATAGATGTTAGACCACAGTAACACTCCTCCTCCTCCTATAGATGTTAGACCACAGTAACACTCCTCCTCCTCCTCCTATAGATGTTAGACCACAGTAACACTCCTCCTCCTCCTCCTATAGATGTTAGACCACAGTAACACTCCTCCTCCTCCTATAGATGTTAGACCACAGTAACACCCCTCCTCCTCCTATAGATGTTAGACCACAGTAACACTCCTCCTCCTCCTCCTATAGATGTTAGACCACAGTAACACCCCTCCTCCTCCTATAGATGTTAGACCACAGTAACACCCCTCCTCCTCCTATAGATGTTAGACCACAGTAACACTCCTCCTCCTCCTATAGATGTTAGACCACAGTAACACTTCTCCTCCTCCTATAGATGTTAGACCACAGTAACACTCCTCCTCCTCCTCCTCCTATAGATGTTAGACCACAGTAACACCTCTCCTCCTCCTCCTATAGATGTTAGACCACAGTAACACTCCTCCTCCTCCTATAGATGTTAGACCACAGTAACACTCCTCCTCCTCCTCCTATAGATGTTAGACCACAGTAACACTCCTCCTCCTCCTCCTATAGATGTTAGACCACAGTAACACTCCTCCTCCCCCTATAGATGTTAGACCACAGTAACACTCCTCCTCCTCCTATAGATGTTAGACCACAGTAACACTCCTCATCCTCCTATTGATGTTAGACCACAGTAACACTCCTCCTCCTCCTATAGATGTTAGACCACAGTAACACTCCTCCTCCTCCTATAGATGTTAGACCACAGTAACACTCCTCCTCCTCCTCCTATAGATGTTAGACCACAGTAACACTCCTCCTCCTCCTATAGATGTTAGACCACAGTAACACTCCTCCTCCTCCTCCTATAGATGTTAGACCACAGTAACACTCCTCCTCCTCCTCCTATAGATGTTAGACCACAGTAACACTCCTCCTCCTCCTATAGATGTTAGACCACAGTAACACTCCTCCTCCTCCTATAGATGTTAGACCACAGTAACACTCCTCCTCCTCCTATAGATGTTAGACCACAGTAACACCCCTCCTCCTCCTATAGATGTTAGACCACAGTAACACTCCTCCTCCTCCTCCTATAGATGTTAGACCACAGTAACACTCCTCCTCCTCCTCCTATAGATGTTAGACCACAGTAACACTCCTCCTCCTCCTATAGATGTTAGACCACAGTAACACTCCTCCTCCTCATCCTATAGATGTTAGACCACAGTAACACTCCTCCTCCTCCTATAGATGTTAGACCACAGTAACACTCCTCCTCCTCCTATAGATGTTAGACCACAGTAACACTCCTCCTCCTCCTATAGATGTTAGACCACAGTAACACTCCTCCTCCTCCTATAGATGTTAGACCACAGTAACACCCCTCCTCCTCCTATAGATGTTAGACCACAGTAACACTCCTCCTCCTCCTCCTATAGATGTTAGACCACAGTAACACTCCTCCTCCTCCTCCTATAGATGTTAGACCACAGTAACACTCCTCCTCCTCCTATAGATGTTAGACCACAGTAACACTCCTCCTCCTCATCCTATAGATGTTAGACCACAGTAACACTCCTCCTCCTCCTATAGATGTTAGACCACAGTAACACTCCTCCTCCTCCTATAGATGTTAGACCACAGTAACACTCCTCCTCCTATAGATGTTAGACCACAGTAACACTCCTCCTCCTCCTATAGATGTTAGACCACAGTAACACTCCTCCTCCTCCTATAGATGTTAGACCACAGTAACACTCCTCCTCCTCCTCCTATAGATGTTAGACCACAGTAACACCCCTCCTCCTCCTATAGATATTAGACCACAGTAACACTCCTCCTCCTCCTATAGATGTTAGACCACAGTAACACTCCTCATCCTCCTATAGATGTTAGACCACAGTAACACTCCTGCTCCTCCTATAGATGTTAGACCACATTAACACTCCTCCTCCTCCTCCTCCTCCTATAGATGTTAGACCACAGTAATACCCCTCCTCCTCCTATAGATGTTAGACCACAGTAACACTCCTCCTCCTCCTCCTATAGATGTTAGACCACAGTAACACTCCTCCTCCTCCTCCTATAGATGTTAGACCACAGTAACACCCCTCCTCCTCCTATAGATGTTAGACCACAGTAACACTCCTCCTCCTCCTATAGATGTTAGACCACAGTAACACTTCTCCTCATCCTATAGATGTTAGACCACAGTAACACTCCTCCTCCTCCTCCTCCTCCTCCTCCTCCTCCTCCTCCTATAGATGTTAGACCACAGTAACACCTCTCCTCCTCCTCCTATAGATGTTAGACCACAGTAACACTCCTCCTCCTCCTATATATGTTAGACCACAGTAACACTCCTCCTCCTCCTATATATGTTAGACCACAGTAACACTCCTCCTCCTCCTCCTCCTATAGATGTTAGACCACAGTAACACTCCTCCTCCTATAGATGTTAGACCACAGTAACACTCCTCCTCCTCCTATAGATGTTAGACCACAGTAACACTCCTCCTCCTCCTATAGATGTTAGACCACAGTAACACTCCTCCTCCTCCTATAGATGTTAGACCACAGTAACACTCCTCCTCCTCCTATAGATGTTAGACCACAGTAACACTCCTTCTCCTCCTCCTATAGATGTTAGACCACAGTAACACTCCTCCTCCTCCTATAGATGTTAGACCACAGTAACACTCATCCTCCTCCTCCTATAGATGTTAGACCACGGTAACACTCCTCCTCCTCCTCCTATAGATGTTAGACCACAGTAACACTCCTCCTCCTCCTATAGATGTTAGACCACAGTAACACTCCTCCTCCTCCTATAGATGTTAGACCACAGTAACACTCCTCCTCCTCCTATAGATGTTAGACCACAGTAACACCCCTCCTCCTCCTATAGATGTTAGACCACAGTAACACTCCTCCTCCTCCTATAGATGTTAGACCACAGTAACACTCCTCCTCCTCCTCCTATAGATGTTAGACCACAGTAACACTCCTCCTCCTCCTATAGATGTTAGACCACAGTAACACTCCTCCTCCTCATCCTATAGATGTTAGACCACAGTAACACTCCTCCTCCTCCTATAGATGTTAGACCACAGTAACACTCCTCCTCATCCTATAGATGTTAGACCACAGTAACACTCCTCCTCCTCCTATAGATGTTAGACCACAGTAACACTCCTCCTCCTCCTATAGATGTTAGACCACAGTAACACTCCTCCTCCTCCTATAGATGTTAGACCACAGTAACACTCCTCCTCCTCCTCCTATAGATGTTAGACCACAGTAACACCCCTCCTCCTCCTATAGATGTTAGACCACAGTAACACCCATCCTCCTCCTATAGATGTTAGACCACAGTAACACTCCTCCTCCTCCTATAGATATTAGACCACAGTAACACTCCTCCTCCTCCTATAGATGTTAGACCACAGTAACACTCCTCCTCCTCCTATAGATGTTAGACCACAGTAACACCCCTCCTCCTCCTCCTATAGATGTTAGACCACAGTAACACTCCTCCTCCTCCTATAGATGTTAGACCACAGTAACACCCCTCCTCCTCCTCCTATAGATGTTAGACCACAGTAACACCCCTCCTCCTCCTATAGATGTTAGACCACAGTAACACCCCTCCTCCTCCTATAGATGTTAGACCACAGTAACACTCCTCCTCCTCCTATAGATGTTAGACCACAGTAACACTCCTCCTCCTCCTATAGATGTTAGACCACAGTAACACTCCTCCTCCTCCTATAGATGTTAGACCACAGTAACACTCCTCCTCCTCCTATAGATGTTAGACCACAGTAACACTCCTCCTCCTCCTATAGATGTTAGACCACAGTAACACTCCTCCTCCTCCTCCTCCTATAGATGTTAGACCACAGTAACACTCATCCTCCTCCTCCTATAGATGTTAGACCACAGTAACACCTCTCCTCCTCCTCCTATAGATGTTACACCACAGTAACACTCCTCCTCCTCCTATATATGTTAGACCACAGTAACACTCCTCCTCCTCCTATATATGTTAGACCACAGTAACACCTCTCCTCCTCCTCCTATAGATGTTAGACCACAGTAACACCCCTCCTCCTCCTATAGATGTTAGACCACAGTAACACTCCTCCTCCTCCTCCTATAGATGTTAGACCACAGTAACACTCCTCCTCCTCCTCCTATAGATGTTAGACCACAGTAACACTCCTCCTCCTATAGATGTTAGACCACAGTAACACTCCTCCTCCTCCTATAGATGTTAGACCACAGTAACACTCCTCCTCCTCCTATAGATGTTAGACCACAGTAACACTCCTCCTCCTCCTCCTATAGATGTTAGACCACAGTAACACTCCTCCTCCTCCTCCTATAGATGTTAGACCACAGTAACACTCCTCCTCCTCCTATAGATGTTAGACCACAGTAACACTCCTCCTCCTCCTCCTCCTATAGATGTTAGACCACAGTAACACTCCTCCTCCTCCTCCTATAGATGTTAGACCACAGTAACACTCCTCCTCCTCCTATAGATGTTAGACCACAGTAACACCCCTCCTCCTCCTATAGATGTTAGACCACAGTAACACTCCTCCTCCTCCTATAGATGTTAGACCACAGTAACACCCCTCCTCCTCCTATAGATGTTAGACCACAGTAACACTCCTCCTCCTCCTCCTATAGATGTTAGACCACAGTAACACTCCTCCTCCTCCTATAGATGTTATACCACAGTAACACCCCTCCTCCTCCTCCTATAGATGTTAGACCACAGTAACACCCCTCCCCCTCCTATAGATGTTAGACCACAGTAACACTCCTCCTCCTCCTATAGATGTTAGACCACAGTAACACTCATCCTCCTCCTATAGATGTTAGACCACAGTAACACTCCTCCTCCTCCTCCTATAGATGTTAGACCACAGTAACACTCCTCCTCCTCCTATAGATGTTAGACCACAGTAACACTCCTCCTCCTCCTATAGATGTTAGACCACAGTAACACCCCTCCTCCTCCTCCTATAGATGTTAGACCACAGTAACACCCCTCCCCCTCCTATAGATGTTAGACCACAGTAACACTCCTCCTCCTCCTATAGATGTTAGACCACAGTAACACTCCTCCTCCTCCTATAGATGTTAGACCACAGTAACACTCCTCCTCCTCCTCCTATAGATGTTAGACCACAGTAACACTCCTCCTCCTCCTATAGATGTTAGACCACAGTAACACTCCTCCTCCTCCTATAGATGTTAGACCACAGTAACACTCCTCCTCCTCCTATAGATATTAGACCACAGTAACACTCCTCCTCCTCCTCCTATAGATGTTAGACCACAGTAACACTCCTCCTCCTCCTCCTCCTATAGATGTTAGACCACAGTAACACTCCTCCTCCTCCTCCTATAGATGTTAGACCACAGTAACACTCCTCCTCCTCCTATAGATGTTAGACCACAGTAACACTCCTCCTCCTCCTATAGATGTTAGACCACAGTAACACTCCTCCTCCTCCTATAGATGTTAGACCACAGTAACACTCCTCCTCCTCCTCCTATAGATGTTAGACCACAGTAACACTCCTCCTCCTCCTATAGATGTTAGACCACAGTAACACTCCTCCTCCTATAGATGTTAGACCACAGTAACACTCCTCCTCCTCCTATAGATGTTAGACCACAGTAAGACTCCTCCTCCTCCTATAGATGTTAGACCACAGTAACACCCCTCCTCCTCCTATAGATGTTAGACCACAGTAACACTCCTCCTCCTCCTATAGATGTTAGACCACAGTAACACTCCTCCTCCTCCTATAGATGTTAGACCACAGTAACACCCCTCCTCCTCCTATAGATGTTAGACCACAGTAACACTCCTCCTCCTCCTCCTATAGATGTTAGACCACAGTAACACTCCTCCTCCTCCTATAGATGTTAGACCACAGTAACACCCCTCCTCCTCCTATAGATGTTAGACCACAGTAACACTCCTCCTCCTCCTATAGATGTTAGACCACAGTAACACCCCTCCTCCTCCTATAGATGTTAGACCACAGTAACACTCCTCCTCCTCCTCCTCCTATAGATGTTAGACCACAGTAACACTCCTCCTCCTCCTATAGATGTTAGACCACAGTAACACCCCTCCTCCTCCTCCTATATATGTTAGACCACAGTAACACCCCTCCTCCTCCTATAGATGTTAGACCACAGTAACACTCCTCCTCCTCCTATAGATGTTAGACCACAGTAACACTCCTCCTCCTCCTATAGATGTTAGACCACAGTAACACTCCTCCTCCTCCTCCTATAGATGTTAGACCACAGTAACACTCCTCCTCCTCCTATAGATGTTAGACCACAGTAACACTCCTCCTCCTCCTCCTATAGATGTTAGACCACAGTAACACTCCTCCTCCTCCTATAGATATTAGACCACAGTAACACTCCTCCTCCTCCTATAGATGTTAGACCACAGTAACACTCCTCCTCCTCCTCCTATAGATGTTAGACCACAGTAACACTCCTCCTCCTCCTCCTATAGATGTTAGACCACAGTAACACTCCTCCTCCTCCTCCTATAGATGTTAGACCACAGTAACACCCCTCCTCCTCCTATAGATGTTAGACCACAGTAACACTCCTCCTCCTATAGATGTTAGACCACAGTAACACTCCTCCTCCTCCTCCTATAGATGTTAGACCACAGTAACACGCCTCCTCCTCCTATAGATGTTAGACCACAGTAACACCTCTCCTCCTCCTCCTATAGATGTTAGACCACAGTAACACCTCTCCTCCTCCTCCTATAGATGTTAGACCACAGTAACACCCCTCATCCTCCTCCTATAGATGTTAGACCACAGTAACACTCCTCCTCCTCCTATAGATGTTAGACCACAGTAACACTCCTCCTCCTCCTATAGATGTTAGACCACAGTAACACTCCTCCTCCTCCTATAGATGTTAGACCACAGTAACACTCCTCCTCCTCCTATAGATGTTAGACCACGGTAACACTCCTCCTCCTCCTATAGATGTTAGACCACAGTAACACTCCTCCTCCTCCTATATATGTTAGACCACAGTAACACCCCTCCTCCTCCTATAGATGTTAAACCACAGTAACACTCCTCCTCCTCCTATAGATGTTAGACCACAGTAACACTCCTCCTCCTCCTATAGATGTTAGACCACAGTAACACTCCTCCTCCTCCTATAGATGTTAGACCACAGTAACACCCCTCCTCCTCCTCCTATAGATGTTAGACCACAGTAACACTCCTCCTCCTCCTATAGATGTTAGACCACAGTAACACTCCTCCTCCTCCTATAGATGTTAGACCACAGTAACACTCCTCCTCCTCCTATAGATGTTAGACCACAGTAACACCCATCCTCCTCCTATATATGTTAGACCACAGTAACACTCCTCATCCTCCTCCTATAGATGTTAGACCACAGTAACACCCCTCCTCCTCCTATAGATGTTAGACCACAGTAACACTCCTCCTCCTCCTATAGATGTTAGACCACAGTAACACTCCTCCTCCTCCTATAGATGTTAGACCACAGTAACACTCCTCCTCCTCCTCCTATAGATGTTAGACCACAGTAACACTCCTCCTCCTCCTCCTATAGATGTTAGACCACAGTAACACTCCTCCTCCTATAGATGTTAGACCACAGTAACACCCCTCCTCCTCCTATAGATGTTAGACCACAGTAACACTCCTCCTCCTCATATAGATGTTAGACCACAGTAACACTCCTCCTCCTCCTATAGATGTTAGACCACAGTAACACTCATCCTCCTCCTATAGATGTTAGACCACAGTAACACTCCTCATCCTCCTCCTATATATGTTAGACCACAGTAACACTCCTCCTCCTCCTCCTCCTCCTATAGATGTTAGACCACAGTAACACCCCTCCTCCTCCTCCTATAGATGTTAGTCCACAGTAACACTCCTCCTCCTCCTATAGATGTTAGACCACAGTAACACCCCTCCTCCTCCTATAGATGTTAGACCACAGTAACACTCCTCCTCCTCCTATAGATGTTAGACCACAGTAACACCCCTCCTCCTCCTATAGATGTTAGACCACAGTTAGACCATAGATGTGACCTGTCCCACCAGAGGCGAGAACATATTAGACCATGCATACTCACAATTTAAGAATGGGTACAAGTCACAGGCTCTTTGCCCATTCGGTAAGTCCGATCACGCCGCCATTTTTCTTTTGCCAAAGTATAAACAAAGTCTCAAGCGAACGCCGGTGGTCTCGCGAGAGGTTAAGCGTTGGACCGTGACGTCAGGGGAGGCACTCCAAGCTGCACTTGAATGCACAGACTGGAGGGTATTCCGTGATAACACAGCCAAAATTAACGAATACACTGAAACAGTGCTTGACTTTGTCTGTACTCTGGTAGAAGAAACAATCCCCTCTACCACAATTAGAATCTACCCAAATCAAAAGCCCTGGGTAGATAAATCCGTCCGTGAGGCTCTGAAAGTGCGCACATCAGCATACAACACGAGGCTGGTGACAGGCAACATGGAAGAACACAAGACGGCAAGATACAATGTCAGGAGAGCAGTAATAGAGGCAAAACGGCGTTACAGGGATAAAGTTGAACTTCAGTTTGAACAGGCTGACTCTAGAGGCATGTGGCAGGGCCTCAGAACAATGACAGATTACAAAGGCACCCTCCTCAAACTGAACAGTGACATCTCCTTAGCAAATGATCTCAATTCCTTCTATACGAGGTTTGAGGCTGTGAATAACAACACCAGCCTACAAACCACGGCAATGGGGGGGGGGGGTCTGCTGATGGAGACTCAGTGTTCAGGGTAACAGAGCATGAGGTGAGACGGATCTTTAAAAAAGTGAATATCAGGAAGCGTCCTAAAAGTCTGTGCCGACCAACTCGCCCCGGTATTCACTGACATCTTCAACCTGTCCTTGGAACAGGCTGTCATCCCCACCTGTCTGAAGAAGTCCACCATCATCCCTGTACCCAAAAAATCTACGCCCGCTTGCCTCAACGACTACCGCCCTGTAGCCCTCACCTCCATAGCCATAAAGTGCTTTGAGAAGCTAGTGAAGGGCTACATCTGTTCCTCCCTCCCCATCAACCTGGACCCCCTGCAATTTGCATATCGCCCCAACAGGTCCACGGAGGACGCCATAGCCCATGTGCTGCACACAGGAGCATCAAACCTGGACAAGAGGCAGGGGAACTATGTGAGAATGCTGTTCATCGACTACAGCTCAGCATTCAATACCATAGTCCCCTCCAAACTCATAGCCAAGCTCAGGGACCTGGGCTTGAACTATGACCTCTGCCAGTGGGTCCTGGACTTCCTGACGGGCAGACCCCAGGTGGTAAGAGCAGGCAACTGCACCTCCTCATCCATCACGCTCAACATAGGGGCCCCCCAGGGCTGTGTTCTGAGCCCCCTCCTCTACTCCCTGTACACACATGACTGCGTGGCACAGCGGAACAATAACACAATCATCAAATTTGCTGATGACACAGTAGTGGTGGGCCTGATCTCTGCCAACGACGAGAGGGCCTACCTGGAAGAGGTAGAGAATCTGTCACAGTGGTGTCAGGAGAACTGCCTCTCCCTGAACGTCAGCAAAACAAAAGAGATGATTGTGGACTTCAGGAGGTCGGGGGTCAAGGACTACAGCCCCCTCAGCATCGACGGGGCACCGGTTGAGAGAGTGAACAGTTTCAAGTACCTCGGAGCCCACATATCCGAGGACTTGACATGGACCACACACATTGACAGTGTTGTGAAGAAGGCACGACAACGCCTCTACTTCCTCAGGCGCCTAAAGAAGTTCCAAGTCAGTCAGAAGATCCTTAGGAACTTCTACTCATGTACAATAGAGAGCATCCTGACTGGCAACATCATCTCCTGGTTTGGGAATAGCACTGCACAAGACCGTAGCAGACTACAAAGAGTGACACGTTCAGCCGAACGCACAATTGGAGGGGGGCTTCCCACCCTCCAGAACATTTACAACAAGCGGTGCAGGGGGAAGGCTAAGAGAATTATTAAGGACTCGAGCCACCCGAACAACTGCCTCTTTGAACTGCTGCGGTCAGGCAAGCGATACCGGAGTCTTAAGGCGAGCACAGAACGACTCAGAAGAAGCTTCTATCCCCAGGCCATCAGGCTGCTAAACGAACAATAAACACTATGCAACAACCATCAAATGCACACAGCACACACACTCACTTAAACCACACAAACACACTTTATATTTATTGATAAAGGATTTGCACTACAACTCGTACACCTTACTGTAAATTGTACCTAAATTGCACCTCATCCTTGCACTATATAGTATTGTATTAGTACACTGCACAGTATTGTATATTATATGGTAACTCAGTTACGTCTATTCTGCATCGAACATTGTACATATGTCTATACTGAACACTGTGACCTAATTTTTTTTACTTCTAATTTACATGCTATACTATCTTATTTTATTTCATACTTATCTTGTCTTGCACAGTCTCTGGAGCGTAACAGTAAGAAGCATTTTGTATAAAAGTATTCTGTACTTCTGTATGACAACTATTAAAGAAACTTGAAACTTGAAACTAACACCCCTCCTCCTCCTCCTATAGATGTTAGACCACAGTAACACTCCTCCTCCTCCTATAGATGTTAGTCCACAGTAACACACCCCTCCCCTCCTCCTCCTCCCACCTATCAAGCGATGGCAATTCCTGTGCCGCTCACAACATTTCTGAAAGCAAATGTGTCGACAATGAATGAGAAAAGTCTCGTTCAGCGCATCCCGGGTCTCGGCACTGAGACAGAGAGCCGTTGTATTCATGGATCTCCATACGCACACAGATGAACACACGCACGTACGCACACAAATACACATACACACACACACACACACACACACGCACACACACACACACACGCACACACACACACACACACACACACACACACACACACACACACACACACACACACACACACACACACACACACCTTAGTCGGTTGCACCGCTCACCATGGCAACGGCACATGTTTTATGCTGGTAAGATCCCTTCCTAGCCGTGGGGAAAGTGCGGATGAATAATGCATCTTCCTCTTTATGTACGTTTCTCTCTCTTCCTCTTAGGCCTCGCCGGCTTTGGGGACCTTTATTTTCCATAAACACCCCGGAGGACTGAATGCCCAAAGCCTTCTCTTTTTACAGAATATTCTGTAGTTACCTAGAGCCTGTCTCTCTTTTAGTTATATATTTATATATATATATATATATATATATATATATATATATATATATATATATATATATATATATATATATATATATATATATATATATATATATATATATATATATATATATATATATATATATATATATATATATATATATATAT
>NW_028169137.1:15000-17500 GCF_963971535.1 Notolepis coatsorum | reverse complement strand
CAAACAGTACTGTATTTGCAAATCTGGTATGTCATAAATGTATAGATGTAGCAGTACTGACTATCTGTATGTCATGTATGTCATATATGTCCTGATGAATTGAAAATGGGGGATCCTGATGTAAACAAGACGAAAGTCTTTCTCTGGTCTGCATCCCCTTAACAATTTTGTGTATTGAGCTGTACTGTATTGTACCCTCTTCAACTCATTCAGAACGCAGCGGCCCGCCTGATCTCAAACCTACCGAAGTCGGCCCATGTCACCCCACTTCTTAGGGACCTGCACTGGCTCCCCATTGCTGCACGAATCCGCTTCAAGGCCCTTGACCTAGCATACCGTGCGGCAAAGGGAACCGCTCCCGCCTACCTCCGGTCAATGGTCTCTAACTACACACCCTCAAGACCCCTACGCTCTGCATCTTCTGGCCGCCTCAGACCTACTCCTATCCAAGCTCCGGGAGGGTCATCAAAGAGAAGTCGCCTATTCTCAGTCCTTGCCCCACAATGGTGGAATGAACTACCCACCCCAGTTAGGACAGCCGAATCACGTCCAATCTTTCGCCGTCGACTAAAGACGCACTTCTTCAACCATTATCTGAAAAAAATAAAAAAAAAAAATATAAAAATAAATCTAACCCTAACTAACCGTACTGTCATGCACTTGTCCTAATAAACTAACCTACACTGTAGCACTCAACACTTTGATGAACATTGTTACTCAGCTGATAGAGTTGTATCCTTCCTGATGACTTGTCGTACAGAACTTGTAAGTCGCTTTGGATAAAAGCGTCAGCTAAATGACTAAATGTAAATGTACCCATTCTGCAATCTGTTAATAAAGTTTTCAATCAATCAATCAATCAACACACTGAAATACACATCTGCTGTACTGTAGTCTGTGCTGCTGCTGACATCATACTGTACTCTGTGCTGCTGATGCTGCTGACATCATACTGTACTGTACTCTGTGCTGCTGATGCTGCTGACATCATACTGTACTGTAGTCTGTGCTGCTGATGCTGCTGACATCATACTGTACTGTACTCTGTGCTGCTGATGCTGCTGACATCATACTGTACTGTACTCTGTGCTGCTGATGCTGCTGACATCATACTGTACTGTACTCTGTGCTGCTGATGCTGCTGACATCATACTGTACTGTAGTCTGTGCTGCTGATGCTGCTGACATCATACTGTACTGTAGTCTGTGCTGCTGATGCTGCTGACATCATACTGTACTGTACTCTGTGCTGCTGATGCTGCTGACATCATACTGTACTGTACTCTGTGCTGCTGATGCTGCTGACATCATACTGTACTCTGTGCTGCTGATGCTGCTGACATCATACTGTACTGTAGGCTGTGCTGCTGATGCTGCTGACATCATACTGTACTGTACTCTGTGCTGCTGATGCTGCTGACATCATACTGTACTGTAGTCTGTGCTGCTGATGCTGCTGATGATGCTGACATCATACTGTACTGTAGTCTGTGCTGCTGATGCTGCTGACATCATACTGTACTGTACTCTGTGCTGCTGATGCTGCTGACATCATACTGTAGTATGTGCTGCTGATGCTGCTGACATCATACTGTACTGTAGTCTGTGCTGCTGATGCTGCTGACATCATACTGTAGTCTGTGCTGCTGATGCTGCTGACATCATACTGTACTGTACTCTGTGCTGCTGATGCTGCTGACACCATACTGTACTGTACTCTGTGCTGCTGATGCTGCTGACATCATACTGTACTGTAGTCTGTGCTGCTGATGCTGCTGACATCATACTGTACTCTGTGCTGCTGATGCTGCTGACATCATACTGTACTCTGTGCTGCTGATGCTGCTGACATCATACTGTAGTTTGTGCTGCTGATGCTGCTGACATCATACTGTAGTCTGTGCTGCTGATGCTGCTGACATCATACTGTACTGTAGTCTGTGCTGCTGATGCTGCTGACATCATACTGTACTGTAGTCTGTGCTGCTGATGCTGCTGACATCATACTGTACTGTAGTCTGTGCTGCTGATGCTGCTGACATCATACTGTACTGTAGTCTGTGCTGCTGATGCTGCTGACATCATACTGAACTGTACTCTGTGCTGCTGATGCTGCTGACATCATACTGTAGTCTGTGCTGCTGATGCTGCTGACATCATACTGTACTGTACGCTGTGCTGCTGATGCTGCTGACATCATACTGTAGTCTGTGCTGCTGATGCTGCTGACATCATACTGAACTGTACTCTGTGCTGCTGATGCTGCTGACATCATACTGTAGTCTGTGCTGCTGATGCTGCTGACATCATACTGTACTGTAGTCAGTGCTGCTGATGCTGCTGACATCATACTGTACTGTAGTCTGTGCTGCTGATGCTGCTGACATCATACTGTACTCTGTGCTGCTGATGCTGCTGACATCATACTGTACTGTACTCTGTGCTGCTGATGCTGCTGACATCATACTGTACTGTACTCTGTGCTGCTGATGCTGCTGAC
>NW_028169137.1:5000-10000 GCF_963971535.1 Notolepis coatsorum | reverse complement strand
CTCTCCTGGAGCTGGAGTTTACTGAATTTAAAGAGAGGACTCTGGCCAGGCTGACTGAGCCCTGCACCATTCAGCAGCTGGGAGAAGAGCTCCGTCATCTGAAGAGGAACGGGGAGGAGACCACTTCAGAGCTGAGGGAGACCCATAGGAGGGTCAGGGAGCTCACAGAAACCATGCGGGAGCTAGAGCAGGACAACAACACCCTACAGGCCCAGATGAAAGCCATGAAGGAAGATACAAACAGCCGGGAGGAGTCTCTACGCAGAGAGATAGAGGAAGTAAAGCTACAACGACAAGAAGAAAGAATACATACATTCCCCCCCAATCAAAAGCGGTCCTCTGCTCCAACACCCACCACCCCACCCCCCCCTACTGCCAAACCAGAATATACCGCCCCCCCCCTGACCCCACTAACCCCTCCCAGCCTGACACCCACTGACATACCTTTGGACTCAGACCCCCTTCCAGCAGCCCAACCTCCACCCGAGCCACGGCCCCAGTCCACCAGACCAGCCCAGCCCGAAGCCCAGGTAGTCCTCCTCATGGACTCCAATGGCAAATACCTGGACACAGCACGCCTCTTCCCGGGCCTCAAGGTGACAGCCAAGCGCTGTCGGAACACAGGCCACGCCATGGAGCTGCTCAGACAGGACACTCTAGGGAGCCCCCAGTACATGGTGGTGCACACGGGCACAAATGACCTCCACTATCTACAGCATAGAACTGCTGAAGCAATGACCAGGGTGGCTGAGAAGGCCTCCAGGGAGTTCCCACACACCAGAGTAATCATCTCCACCCTCCTCCCCAGGATGGACACCCCTCCACACATCATTCACGAAATCAACATGGAGACCTCAAGAAACTGTGCTGCCCTCAAAAATGTCCACCTGGCCCACCACACAAACATCGGCAGATGGGACTTTAATAATGATGGGCTACACCTAAACAACGCGGGAGTGAGGACATTTGCAAAAACATTAAAGGATGCTGCCCTCGGACGCAACCCCAACAGACCCAGTCACACACCGGCCTCTCCGAGAAAGCACAGGCCCATGAGATACCCACGAGGAGTCACCCCACAAACCTATGCCCCACCTATACCTTTCCACCCCACCCAGTGAGAGGAGACATCCCCCCAGCCGACCCCTCAACCGCCCCCAGCCCACACCCCACCCTTCCAACCCACCCAGTGAGAGGAGACGTCCCCCCAGCCGACCCCCTCACCGTCCGCCGCAGGAGATGACATATGCATCCGCCCTGACCAGGCCCCCCCCCCCCCCCCCCCACCCACATCAGAGCTGAATGAGATCAAACAAATGTTATACACGCTATGCAGTAAACTTCTCACTACAAGCTAGCAGTCGACCAAAAAGGAAAGAAAAAGCAGGCCAACTGCCTGCTGTTGCCTTTGTTCTGTGATGTTCGTCCATTGACTGAATACCTTTATACCCTATAACCTTTATACCTTTGAACACCTTTATATATATTTTTCATTGATTGAATACCCTTATACCTTATAACCTTTATACCTTTATATAATATTTGTACAAAATGCAATCATTTGCCATCAGTTGCTGGAACATACAGGGTCTTTGCTCTTCAACATACGGCCTTAAGAGTAGAGACTCAGATTTTTTACAGGCTATAACAAACAATGACCTCTTAATCCTAACTGAGACATGGTGCAGAGAAGATGTAGACACACACTGCCCTCCTCACTATAGAGAAGTCATTTTGCCATCAAATAAAACAAAACATATTAGTCAGGGCAGAGACTCAGGGGGATTGATAATTTGGTACAAATCACAACTCCACCAGTCAATACAGATTCTAAAAACCGGGAACAATCATATTTGGTTTAAAACTAAATAAAGAAGTAATCCCCTCTCAGAGAGACCTATTTATCTGTGGAATATACGTACCACCCACTGGGTCTCCATATTACTCAGACGACATCTTCTCCAACCTTGAATCAGAATTTTATCAAAGTCAAGGAACCCACCCTGATTTCACCAGTACACATGGAGACAATTTCATATCTGACCACACCATATGCAACCATGTAAACCAGTCCCCTAGAAATAACCATGACACTTCCATAAACAAAAATGGGAAGGATTTATTACAGCTGTGTAGAGGACTGAGTCTCTACCTTGTCAATGGGCATGTGAGAGGGGACTCACAAGAAAGGTACACTTACTGCTCATCCCTTGGCAGCAGCACAGTAGATTACATGATAACAGACCTGGATCCAGTATCTTTCAGTTCATTCACAGTCAAAGCTCTGACCCTACTCTCCGACCACAGTCAGATCACTGCATACATGAAAAGAACTGAGTCTCTCAAAAATCCCCCTACACAGCCCAGTAAACTACACAACATCCCCAAATACTACAGATGGTCTCAGAACAGCATGCAGGACTACCAGAGAGCCATCGCCAGTGATGGGATACAATCACTGTTAGATACGTTCCTAGCCACGCCATACTCTAACAGTGTCGAAGGAGTCAACCTAGCTGTAGAACACATAAATTATATATTTGAAAGAACTGCAATAAAGTCCAAATTAAAATTATCAGGTAACAAACAGAGAAAAACTAAAAAGGACCACTGGTTTGACAAAGAATGCAGAGTTCTTAGAACACAGTTAAGAAGAATATCAAACCAGAAACACATAAACCCACAAAATGACACCTTACGCCTCCAATACTGTGAATCATTGAAACACTACAAAAAGACCATCAGAATTAAAAGGAACAATCACGTAAATAAACAATTGTGCAAAATAGAGGACTCTCTAAGCTCTAACTCCTTCTGGGACCACTGGAACCGGAAGCCGGAAGAAATGGCTATCCAAGATGGGAATGTTTGGACAAACCACTTCACATCACTCTTTACAACTGTACCCCTGAATACAAAAACGGAAACCAGCCAGATATGTGAAAAATTACAAAAATGGGAAAATATCATAAAGGATAATCAAAACCCTCTAGACTTCCCAATCACAGAACAAGAGCTGAAATCAAAACTCCAGTGCCTTAAAGCTAGAAAGGCCTGTGGTACAGATGGCATATTAAATGAAATGATTAAACACAGCTCTGAAAAATTCCAATTGGCTATTTTAAAATTATTCAATTTGACACTAAATCTAGGCTATTTTCCTGATGTCTGGAATGAAGGACTCATAACCCCAATTTTCAAGAGTGGAGATAAACATGACCCAAAAAACTATAGGGGTATCTGTGTGACGAGTAATTTGGGCAAACTTCTATGTAGTATCATCAACACCAGACTCATAGAATTCCTTACAGAACACAGCGTTCTAAGTAAAAGCCAAATCGGATTCTTACCAAATTATCGTACCTCTGACCATATATACACTCTAAAAACCCTAATTGACATTCACGTAAAACAGAACAAAAACAAAATATATTCCTGCTTTGTCGATTTTGAAAAAGCTTTTGACTCAATTTGGCACAAAGGTCTTTTCTTCAAAATTCTAGAAAGTGGTGTTGGAGGAAATACATATGACTTGATCAAATCCATGTACACAAAAAACAGATGTGCTGTTAGAATTGGAAATAAAAGAACAAATTTCTTCACCCAGGGTTGCGGAGTCCGCCAGGGGTGCAATTTAAGCCCAACATTGTTTAATATATATATAAATGAATTAGCAAAGTTATTAGAACTTTCTACTGCACCCAGTCTGACTCTGCACGATACCAATGTAAAATTACTGATGTACGCAGATTATCTGGTTCTGCTGTCAGCCACTAAAGAGGGTCTACAACAGAACCTAGACATCTTCCACCAGTTCTGCCAGACATGGTCTCTGAACATAAACATGAAGAAGACTAAAGTCATGATCTTTCAAGGGAGACACGAGACTCAGAGTTCACATAATACATTTAAATTAGGCACACACATATTAAAAAACACAAAAAGCTACCCATATTTGGGATTGAAAATAAATCATAATGGAAACTTCAATATGGCTGTGAATGAATTGAAGGAGAAGGGAAGAGGGGCTTTTTATGCCATCAAAAGGAAAATTCCTATTGACATCCCAATTAGGACCTGGCTCAAAATTCTAAATTCCGTAATAAATCCAATAATATTATATGGCAGTGAAGTGTGGGGTCCATCAACTAACCAAGATTTCCCAAAATGGGAAAAACACCCATTAGAAGTACTGCATGCAGAATTGTGCAAAAACCTACTTAAGGTCCACAGACACACTGCCAATAATGCATGCAGGGCAGAACTCGGCCAATACCCCCTAATCATTCAAATTCAAAAGCGAGCCATCAAATTTTACAGACACCTCCAATCAAGTGACCCCCACTCCTACCACTACAAAGCCCTTCAGAGCCAAGAGATGAACCCAGATAAGAGTCCCCTCTGCCAGCTAGTCAGAAATCTCTGCCCACAAATGCTTCAGGACAGATACCAAAAAATCTGGCCCAACCAAATAATCTCAAAACAAAAAGAAAACGATATAGAATATTGGAACAAATCAACCAAATCTCAAAGTAAATTAGAATTCTATTTGACCCTAAACAGAGAGTACATGGTGGCAGAATACCTGACTACTGTGAGTGAGATAAAATTAAGAAAAACATTGACACGGTACAGACTGTGTGGACACAGTCTAGCCATAGAAACAGGCCGTTACAGGCAAAACTGGCTGCCCAGAGAGGCCAGGCTGTGTTCACTTTGCCATCAGGGGGACATTGAGACAGAACTTCACTTCCTGCTATACTGTGAAAAATACAAGGACCTAAGAGAAGTCTTCTTTGATAAAATAAACAAAATTGATGCACAGTTTATCCATCTCCCTGATCACCAAAAGCTACTATACATGTGTGGGGAGAAAAGTCAGTGTACAGCATTAGCTGCAAAATATGTAGACGGTTGTCACAAAATAAGAGAACAAGCCCTGTAAAATGTATCTGAATGGCCACACTTGAAAAATGACTACCCGATCGAGTGACTATTTT
>NW_028169138.1:0-12680 GCF_963971535.1 Notolepis coatsorum | reverse complement strand
GTGAAGGGGGTGTGTGTGTGTGTGTGAGTGGGGTGGGGGGGGGGGTGACATGTGTGACACTTGACAGTGTTTACATAACAAAATGTCACCGCACTCGTCTGATGGCACTTATTCTGGGGGGGGGGGGGGGAATCTCAAACACGGTTTACCAGATTTCTTCCCACTGCTGTAAACGGAGCGCGCGCGCGGCTCGGGGGTCATGTGACTTGTTTTCTCTCCTCTTGTTAACACGGATGGTTCCGAAGACAACAGCGCCTCTTCTCTTCTCCCTCTTCTCGCCGGGCAGCCATTCTCTGGGGTTTTATGACTCTTTGTTGTTTTTTCTCTTCTTGTTTTCTAGCGCCGGCAAACGGATTCTAATGCGGAGCAGAGAGACCCGGGGGACACTGTCAAGGCGGTATCCTAACGACATCATGGCTCGGCGGTGGTGGTGGAGGAGCATCAAAGACGGGGGGATCAAAGGTGGCCCGTGGCGACGTGGGATGCTGCGGGGACGGAGAGCAGGCCGCGGCGGGCGCTGACGTGCGACACACAGCAGCCGTCTCTCCGTCTGACGGGAAACAGGAGGCTGTTGTTCTGGCGTACTCAGCGTAACAACAACGCACTGGTCTGAAGCCCGGAGGCCGGCGTGTGTTGGAAGAAGCGACGCGCCTAATCCAGGAGGCGCTGGCGTGAAGGTATGAAGACAATGGTGTCGACAGTTTTCTGTGTGTAATATAGACACCTAAGAAGTACGTAAGAAGACATGTGTTCCATTCCAGTGGTTCCCAAAGTGGGGGTCGCCGTGGGGGGGGGGGGGGCTATGGTCGCCAGATGATTTCCAAAAAATGTATAAAAAAAAAAGATGTAAAAAAAAGGCCAGGCCACTGAACTTAGAGCAGGCCAGGCCAGTGTTGCTAGTTGCAGCGGCGCAATAGTTAGATAACCTAGGTGGGAACAACCAGGAGATCACTGCAACTCACACAAGTTGGAGAACTATCTCTCTCTCTCTCTCTCTCTTGCTCACACACACACACACACACACACACGCACACACACACACACACACACACACCACACCACACACACACACACACACACATATGCACAAAGGGAGCCGCATGTGATTGGTGGAGGCGGGACCCTTACAAAAAACTAAAAATCATCAAAATCAGTGTCGTTGCTAATCATTGACACATGCTAGCCTGTAATAACCCCCCCCAGAAAAATCTACTTTGCATTTGATATATTGCAAATATATGCCATCACACACACTGGCATTTAAAGGGTTAGAATTATAAAATGATTATGTGGTGTTATGATCAGGGCTGAAGTTGAATAAAAGATTGTATTATTTTTCAATCTGACATTACAAAAAAAAACAGAAAATCCATTGTTATATGCTAGCCTGTTTTTTAACAATAATTTGTGATGCCATCACAAACACTGGCATTTAAAGGGTACAAATAAAAAATATCCTGCACCAGAATGCAGGAAATTAAGTCTTTGTAACAAAGAATTTCCTGGTGGGGACCCCCAGACCCCCGCTTAAAAAGTGACCTGACTGGGGCTATATTTGCACTATATTTCCTGGCCTGAATGATTTCCCCAGTCCGGCCCTGGTTAAAGCTCCAATGTTTATTAGTGTGTGTGTTAGTTTGAACATTTGCATGTTTCAACCATACATTTCCATTTATAAAAAAATATATATATATATATATTATAAAAAAATGTTGCTCCTATAATAGTCGTGGTCTTGGCACTCTGACACCGTTATTTCGGGGGTCGCGGCTGAAAACTTTGGGAACCCCTGTTATATTATCATACTGGTCATCGCGTCTCGCTCTTTGCCATTATGAGATATCTCTTATCTCCTAGCACCTACTGTGCTCACGAACAAACAATTGCACTCACATGCGAAACTGGCTACCACGATAGCTATGAGCTAACTAACGTTACAAGCTCAAACACCTTATAACTACTACTATTGTCGTGTCCATAAGTTCCCTGGCAGAATACTTGTGAGGACAAAGGTATACAAAGAGGAGAGAAGCATTTTAATCGGGCATTCATGCCAGCTAACAAGCTACACGTCGCGGCATGTTGATAGCACAATAGTAGCCCACTCGGTGCATCACAGTGACTGTGATGCACCGAGTGGGCTACTATTGTGCTATCAACATGCCTGTGATGCACCGAGTGGGCTACTATTGTGCTATCAACATGCCGCGACGAGTAGCTTGCATGATGCGTGTGCAGTGCTTTGCCCCACAGGTCTGAGAAGAGGACCTGCACATGATTTTACTCGTTCCCCAAACTCCTCTACATGCCCCGATCTAAAATGGTTCACGACAGTAGACATAATGCTAACGTTGGCCAGCGCATATACGCTCATAGCGAGGGGGGCGATATACGCTCATAGCGAGGGGGGCGTACTATAGCGTAGGTCAGCGGCCAATCAGAGCGCAAAACGGGAACCCGGAAACGCGGATGCGCTGGAGAAAAGCTACACGCGACCAGGCCACATCCCCGGGTCCTACTATATGACACCGGACATGGTCACACTCTACCTTCCTCTTTTTTGTTTCCAACACAGACGCTGCAGTGCACTCCGTGAACTAGTTGTTATGAAACACAGGAAGAAATTACACAATGTTGGGTTTTCGTCGGAGGTTCACCAGCCCCTGGAATCTTCTCGGCACATCCTACCAGCGCATCGGACCTGTCCTGGGGTTCCTCATCCCGTGACAGCAGACTGAGGGACATCGCGCGACGGTTAGCAGTCGAGCTACGTCGCGCACAGGTAGGCCTGTGTTGTTGATACTAGCATGAGTGATACTGCTCGTTGTCCCGTGAGACAGCCGTGTGATGTATTGGCACGAGGGGCAGTATATTTGGGAAAACATGGTCGTCATGACTCTGTTTTGGGTGTTTTCCCAACTATCCTAGTGCGCGCGGCTAATGCTAATGCTACAATGCTGGGACTCCGTTCTTTGTTCCCCGCCGAGGGCTGTCTTTACTAAAAGGTCTTCCCTCCTCTTAACCATTCATGCTGACGGTCAATCGGTGTCTAATGTTGGGGGTTTAGCGGGGGCTGCATATTGAGAGGATGTCCCTCTTTTCGAAGCAAAAAAAAAACATGGGTCTAAAAGCCCCTTCCTACAGTAAACCTAGCAACCCGCCTCTTGTCCACACACATTGCTCTGCTCGTTTTATCATTGCTCTCACGGAGATAAAACTGGGAACGAGGTTACTCTGCTTGTGACGCTACCTCATATCGCAGATCTGATTGGTTAGGTAGTAATTTAGGATATTTAAAATGTCTTCCAATGTTAAATAAAGGTTTATTGCACTTTGAAACGGTTTCCTTGCATTATTATGCTATTATCATTATATTAGTAAAAATAAAATAAAAAGGTTAATTGAAAACGTTTGGGAAATACATTTCTCAAAAAAAAGATTCTCTCAAAACCGCAATAATATCACTTATCGCAATAATTTCTGGGACAATTAATCACCCAGCAAAATGTGTTATCGTGACAGGCCTACACATGAATAAGACTAAAACTATTGGTTTGATTATGTCTTATGGCGTATATATGTGGAGCACTTCTATGCTCTATGTGTATATATATATTCTTTTTGTACAACCAGGGGTCCTGTTCGCGGACGACTCAGCCCTGCTGGTCTCTGACAAGAACAAGTTACAGGTTGAAAAAACACTCAGCTCAGAACTTGGCAGAATCTGCACCTGGCTCGCTGATAACAAACTATCATTACACCTGGGTAAAACAGAGTCTATTCTCTTCGGATCAAATAACAAACTCAGCAAGACCGACGGCTTCTCAGTTACAGTGGGTGACAATATTGCCACAAGGAAAGATGAAATTACATACCTAGTGTCCATCCTAGAGGCAAATCTTTCCTGTGACAAAATGGCATCCAAGGTAATAAAAAAAGTCAACCAACGAACTAGATTCTTGTACCGGATCTCCTCTCTGGTAAACAAGAATACCCTGAAGACTCTGGCAGGAGCACTCATTCAAGGGTACTACGACTATGCTTGCACCTCATGGTACCAAAGCACCTCAAAGGCGCTAAAAACAAGATTACAAACATCACAAAACAAACTGGTCAGACTACTACTTGACCGTACTCCTAGAACCCACCTCACCCCTGCCCACTTTGACTACCTAGGATGTCTTAGAGTAGACGACAGAGTACAGCAACTTGCAATGGGCCTGGTCTACAAGATACACTATACCAGGGGTTCCCAAACTTTTCAGGCCGGGACCCAGAAAATAAGGCGGCAGAGAGCCGCGGCCCAATGCACATCGTCAGGCTTTTTTTTTCTTTTTTTTTGCCAGGCGACCGATTTTTTAAGCCAAATATCACTTCAATCCTATTAAATTAGTTCAAGTTAGTTATTAATTTATATTTATGAGAGGGCTAACGTGTTGCAAAATAATAATGATAATAATAATAGCCTCATTAAAATGCTATTGTTGCTTCGGTTGTTTTCAGCGTTTTATGTGCATAATCTGTTATTTAGTTTGAAATGTTCATTGAAATAAGTAGATTTTTCATTTTTGTTTATTTATTAAGTTAATATAAAACCATATAGTCACATTTTAGAATACAATAGAATAGAATTTTAGAATACAACTAGAAACACTGTCCTGGCCTGCTTCTAAGTTCAGTGGCCTGACAAAAAAAGAAAATAAATTGATTTTATTTTTTTTTTTAAACCATCTCGCCCCCGACTTTGGGAACCACTGCACTATACGACTAAGGTACCCATGTACATGTCAAAATACTTCCCAAAGGTCAGTGAATACCACGACCACAACACCAGAGGAAGCTCAACAAATCAAGTTAAACCCAAAGCTGTAAAGGAATGTGAATATCTACCCACATTCAAAACCACTCTAAAAGAGCACCTACGGGAGGCTGCAATTCGAAACTGGCCACCGTAAATGTCCAAACCCCCCCACCCCCTCCTAATAGACAGTCTCCTCCCCTCCATATGTATATATTCTCTCCCCACCGTATGTATATTTCTCTCCCACCCTCCCACCCCCTCCTGATGTACAGTCTCCTCCCCACCGTATGTATATTTCTCTCCCACCCACCCACCCCCTCCTAATGTACAGTCTCCTCCCCATCATATGTATACTCTGTCAGGATCTATGGGTAACAGTACTGTATATTTGCATATCATATATGTCACAAATGTAACAGTACTATATACCTGTATGTCATGTATGTCCCTATGCCATAAATGTCATGATGTCATGTATGTTGTGTATGTCATAAATGTCACTATGAATTGAAAATGGGGGACCCTGATGTAAACAAGACAAACGTCTTTCTCTGGTCTGCATCCCCTTAACAATTGTATGTATTGAGCCGTACTGTATTGTACCCATTCTGCAATCTGTTAAATAAAGTTTTCATTCATTCATTCATTCATTCATTCATTCATTCATTCATTCATTCATTCATTCATTCATTCATTCATTCATTCATTCATTCATGTCTGCTTCACATGGGCTGTGGAAACGTTCTGTTTACTTTACTGTTTTTGTTATTTTAAGACTGGTGAGGGTCTTTAACTGTTTACATCTTTTTTTTTGTATCCTCTTTTTCTCCGCCTGATTTTCTATGCTTTTCTCCCCATCCCAATTTTTTTGTCGTTATGCTAATTCCCCCCCTCCCCTACCTGGTCGTTGTGCGCATGTTCCCCCTACTGGTCGGTACAGGCTAGGAATGTGATATGTGCAGAACGTATCAGCCAAACGAGTTAGTATGACGAACGGCCCAAGTCGCAGGCAATGCTGACTCCAGGAGTCGAGACCGCAGCCTCTTGCATTGGTGACGAGCGCAATCTCCGCTACGCCATCCGACCGCTCAAACTGTTTACATCTTTAACTCATTACGTTATGGGGGGAGTGGGGAGAGGGGCGTCTACATGAATCTATGATCCCAATAGAAATTAATGTGAATTTGACTGTCTGTAACGGTACATAGAATTGCATTACAAGAGAATAAAATGCATTTTTTTTTCCATTCACGAAAACTAGACAAAAATGTCATCCGCTTTCTGCGACTAAATCTAGACTAAAACAAAAAAGACAAAATCGAGACTAAAACTGACTAAGACTAAAATGCTCAGACCTGTAGTTGACTAAAACTGACTAAACGGAAAATAAATGAAGATGACTAAATATGTTGAAAACGAAAAAGGAGCATTTGACACATGACTAAGACTAAAACTAAAATTTAAATAGCTGCCAAAATTAACACCGCAGTTATGGTGCTCATCGTTGTAATCTGTACGATAAGGTTGGGTGGGTCTGTAGGGAGGGCTGACCCCGCTGACCAGTACCTGCTTCTGGACTCCGCTGAGCTTCAGCACCTTGATGATGAGGGAGGCGGTCCGTCCTTTGTACTGGATGGTCCTCAGCAAGGTGCCCAGGTTGTCCACGCTGAAGGCCTCGGACCAGCGCCAGCTCCCCCAGCCCTCGATACAGATGTGGAGCAGCTGGGGAGCGAGCACGCACACACACACGCACGCACGCACGCACGCACGCACGCACGCACGCACGCACGCACGCACGCACGCACGCACGCACGCACGCACACACACACACACACACACACACACACACACACACACACACACACACACACACACACACACACACACACACACACACACACACACACACACACACACACACACACACACACACACACACACACACACACACACACACACACACACACACACACACACACACACACACACACACACACACACACACACACACACACGAACAAACATCAACATACACACAAGCAAAACAGGCATACACAAACAAACACACAGAAGAGAGAGAAGAGAGAGAAGAGATAGAGAAGAGGGAGAAGATAAGAGAGAGAGGAGAGAGAGAGACAAGGGGGAGAGTTGAGAGAGAGGAGAGAGAGAAGAGATAGAACAGGGGGAGAGAGAGAGAAGAGGGAGAGAAGAGGGGGATAAAGAGAGAGGAGAGAAGAGAGAGGAGATAGAGAAGGGAAGGAGAGAAGAGAGAGAGAAGAGAGAGAAGAGAGAGAGGAGAGAGAGGAGAGAGAGAGAAGAGAGAGAGGAAAGAGAGAAGATAGTTAAGAGAGAGAGGAGAGAGAGAGAAGAGGGGGACAGAAGAGAGCAGACATCAGAGGTTAGTCTCCTGCTCCTTTATTTATTCCAGAGTAAAAGGCAGTAAACATGTAAACATGTGAGTGTTGGTTTATTGGTGCTGAACAGAACAAGCTCAGTCACTCTGCTGCTGGTCACGTACACCCTCCCTGCTGAGGTCAGGGGTCAAACACTATACACCCTCCCTGCTGAGGTCAGGGGTCAAACACTATACACCCTCCCTGCTGAGGTCAGGGGTCAAACACTATACACCCTCCCTGCTGAGGTCAGGGGTCAAACACTGTACACCCTCCCTGCTGAGGTCAGGGGTCAAACACTATACACCCTCCCTGCTGAGGTCAGGGGTCAAACACTGTACACCCTCCCTGCTGAGGTCAGAGGTTATACAGTATATACCCTCCCTGCTGAGGGAGGGGCTGACAGGGCTGTGTGTGTGAGCGTGTGTACATGTGTGTGTGTGTGTGTGAGCGTGTGTACATGTGTGTGTGTGTGTGAGCGTGTGTACATGTGTGTGTGTGTGTGTGTGTGTGTGTGTGTGTGCGAGCGTGTGTACATGTGTGTGTGTGTGTGCGTGTGTGTGAGCGTGTGTACATGGTCGAATTTTATTTCAAACAAAAATGCTTAAACAATAATGTTAGTTATAGAAGGGAACTCATTTTGTGCAAAAATGGAAAGCTTTCCAATGTTCATGAGGCAGAATTGTTACAATACCTGATAATCCATTTCCCCGATGATAAACTCCTGTACGGGTCCAGAGTGACGACAGACCACACCCCCTGCTATAGACCGCACTGCACATGATTTGGTGTCACACTTTGTTTTCTTTTTGTTACAGCTGGTATTAAAACCCTCTGAGGGTTAATCACTGACCTTGCATGCTGATGAATCCTGCTCTTCATTTGCATACCCTAGTTTTGTATTGATGTGTACTCCGTATACTCAAGACTTGGCATTTGCGAAATATTTTTATCAGAATTTTTTTTCTGATGCAATATATATCTATTATATGATTTAATAATGTCGACATAAAATAACCTAATAAGACGCTCAGCAAGCCTGCAACCAGGGGGACAGACGCTCAGCAAGCCTGCAACCAGGGGGACAGACGCTCAGCAAGCCTGCAACCAGGGGGACAGACGCTCAGCAAGCCTGCAACCAGGGGGACAGACGCTCAGCAAGCCTGCAACCAGGGGGACAGACGCTCAGCAAGCCTGCAACCAGGGGGACAGAGGCCGTTGATATATTTCTCATATTGTTTTGCACATGTGGTTTGTTTTGCACATAGCAACTGTTTGTCTCTTCAAACATGGAGGAAAAAGGGCATTCCAAAACATCCCATGTGGTTAAGACCCCAGCCTCTGGAAAACACTGTAGCTGACATAAGGATCAAATCCCATGCACTTCTCTCCCTCTCAGCCTTCCTACTGTCTCAATAAAGAACCTTCTCTCTTGTGTCTCCCTCTCAGCCTTCCTACTGTCTCAATAAAGAACCTTCTCTCCTGTGTCTCCTCTACACTGTCTCCCTCTCAGCCTTCCTACTGTCTCAATAAAGAACCTTCTCTCCTGTGTCTCCTCTACTCTGTCTCCCTCTCAGCCTTCCTACTGTCTCAATAAAGAACCTTCTCTCCTGTGTCTCCTCTACTCTGTCTCCCTCTCAGCCTTCCTACTGTCTCAATAAATAACCTTCTCTCCTGTGTCTCCTCTACTCTGTCTCCCTCTCAGCCTTCCTACTGTCTCAATAAAGAACCTTCTCTCCTGTGTCTCCTCTACTCTGTCTCCCTCTCAGCCTTCCTACTGTCTCAATAAAGAACCTTCTCTCCTGTGTCTCCTCTACTCCGTCTCCCTCTCAGCCTTCCTACTGTCTCAATAAAGAACCTTCTCTCCTGTGTCTCCTCTACTCTGTCTCACTCTCAGCCTTCCTACTGTCTCAATAAAGAATCCCCTCCACCAAAATTAAAATCTACCCAAATCAAAAGCCCTGGGTAGACAAATCCGTCCGTGAGGCTCTGAAAGTGCGCACATCAGCATACAACACCGGGCTGGTGACAGGCAACATGGAAGAACACAAGATGGCAAGATACAACGTCAGGAGAGCAGTAATAGAGGCAAAACGGCGTTACAGGGATAAAGTTGAACTTCAGTTTGAACAGGCTGACTCTAGAGGCATGTGGCAGGGCCTCAGAACAATGACAGACTACAAAGGAACCCCCCTCAAACTGAACAGTGACATCTCCTTAGCAAATGATCTCAATTCCTTCTATGCGAGGTTTGAGGCTGTGAATAACAACACCAGCCTACAAACCACGGCAATGGGGGGGGGGGGGGGGGGGTCTGCTGATGGAGACTCAGTGTTCAGGGTAACAGAGCATGAGGTGAGACGGATCTTTAAAAAAGTGAATATCAGGAAGGCAGCAGGACCGGACGGCATCCCCGGCCGCGTCCTAAAAGTCTGTGCCGACCAACTGGCCCCGGTATTCACTGACATCTTCAACCTGTCCTTGGAACAGGCTGTCATCCCCACCTGTCTGAAGAAGTCCACCATCATCCCTGTACCCAAAAAATCTACGCCCGCTTGCCTCAACGACTACCGCCCTGTAGCCCTCACCTCCATAGCCATGAAGTGCTTTGAGAAGCTAGTGAAGGGCTACATCTGTTCCTCCCTCCCCATCAACCTGGACCCTCTGCAATTTGCATATCGCCCCAACAGGTCCACGGAGGACGCCATAGCCCATGTGCTGCACACAGCAGCATCACATCTGGACAAGAGGCAGGGGAACTATGTGAGAATGCTGTTCATCGACTACAGCTCAGCATTCAATACCATAGTCCCCTCCAAACTCATAGCCAAGCTCAGGGACCTGGGCTTGAACTATGACCTGTGCCAGTGGGTCTTGGACTTCCTGACGGGCAGACCCCAGGTGGTAAGAGCCGGCAACTGCACCTCCTCATCCATCACGCTCAACATAGGGGCCCCCCAGGGCTGTGTTCTGAGCCCCCTCCTCTACTCCCTGTACACACATGACTGCGTAGCACAGCGGAACAACAACACCATCATCAAATTTGCTGATGACACAGTAGTGGTGGGCCTGATCTCTGCCAACGACGAAAGGGCCTACCTGGAAGAGGTAGAGAACCTGTCACAGTGGTGTCAGGAGAACTGCCTCTCCCTGAACGTCAGCAAAACAAAAGAGATGATTGTGGACTTCAGGAGGTCAGGGGTCAAGGACTACAGCCCCCTCAGCATCGACGGGGCACCGGTTGAGAGAGTGAACAGTTTCAAGTACCTCGGAGCCCACATATCCGAGGACTTGACATGGACCACACACATTGACAGTGTTGTGAAGAAGGCACGACAACGCCTCTACTTCCTCAGGCGCCTAAGGAAGTTCCAAGTCAGTCAGAAGATCCTTAGGAACTTCTACTCATGTACAATAGAGAGCATCCTGACCGGCAACATCACCTCCTGGTTTGGGAATAGCACTGCACAAGACCGTAGCAGACTACAAAGAGTGACACGTTCAGCCGAACGCACAATTGGAGGGGGGCTTCCCACCCTCCAGAACATTTACAACAAGCGGTGCAAGGGGAAGGCTAAGAGAATTATTAAGGACTCGAGCCACCCGAACAACTGCCTCTTTGAACTGCTGCGGTCAGGCAAGCGATACCGGAGTCTTAAGGCGAGCACAGAAAGACTCAGAAGAAGCTTCTATCCCCAGGCCATCAGGCTGCTAAACGAACAATAATCGCTAAACGAACAATAATCACTATGCAACAACCATCAAATGCACACAGCACACACACCCACACGCACACACTCACTCAAACAAACAACACACTGCAGCACCCACTCTCCACACTTTAGATCACACAAACACACTTACACTTTATATTTATTGATAAAGGATTTGCACTACAACTCGTACACCTACTGTGAATTGTACCTAAATTGCACCTCGTCCCATTTCTCCATTTCTGCCTTGCACTATATAGTATTGTATATTAGTACACTGCACAGTATTGTATATTGTATGGTAACTACGTCTATTCTGCATCGAACATTGTACATATGTCTAAACTGAACACTGTGACCTCTTTTTTTTTACTTCTAATTTTACTATGTTTTTATTTCATACTTATCTTGTCTTGCACAGTCTCTGGAGCGCAACAGTAAGAAGCATTTTGTACAAAAGTATTCTGTACTTCTGTATGACAACTATTAAAGAAACTTGAACTCCTGTGTCTCCTCTACTCTGTCTCCCTCTCAGCCTTCCTACCGTCTCAATAAAGAACCTTCTCTCCTGTGTCTCCTCTACTCTGTCTCCCTCTCAGCCTTCCTACTGTCTCAATAAAGAACCTTCTCTCCTGTGTCTCCTCTACTCTGTCTCCCTCTCAGCCTTCCTACTGTCTCAACAAAGAACCTTCTCTCCTGTGTCTCCCCTACTCTGTCTCCCTCTCAGCCTTCCTACTGTCTCAATAAAGAACCTTCTCTCCTGTGTCTCCTCTACTCTGTCTCCCTCTCAGCCTTCCTGCTGTCTCAATAAAGAACCTTCTCTCCTGTGTCTCCTCTACTCTGTCTCCCTCTCAGCCTTCCTACTGTCTCAATAAAGAACATTCTCTCCTGTGTCTCCTCGACTCTGTCTCCCTCTCAGCCTTCCTACTGTCTCAATAAAGAACCTTCTCTCCTGTGTCTCCTCTACTCTGTCTCCCTCTCAGCCTTCCTACTGTCTCAATAAAGAACCTTCTCTCCTGTGTCTCCTCTACTCTGTCTCCCTCTCAGCCTTCCTACTGTCTCAATAAAGAACATTCTCTCCTGTGTCTCCTCTACTCTGTCTCCCTCTCAGCCTTCCTACTGTCTCAATAAAGAACCTTCTCTCCTGTGTCTCCTCTACTCTGTCTCCCTCTCAACCTTCCTACTGTCTCGATAAAGAACCTTCTCTCCTGTGTCTCCTCTACTCTGTCTCCCTCTCAGCCTTCCTACTGTCTCAATAAAGAACCTTCTCTCCTGTGTCTCCCTCTCCGAACACGTCCCCAACGCGTCCCGTCTGCGGTACAGTGAAGTGAGGTCATCCACCACAGGATGCAGGAGGCTGCTCAGACAGGAAGTGTCTGTCAAACAAGGCGAATCGCTGCTCATAGGATTATGGCCACGGTGTGGGAGGAGAAGCATACATATGTAGAAAGATCTGAAGACTTCTGCCCCACAACCCCGGAGGCACTGACGGTGACCTTTCACCTTTCAACTGTTGAGATGTGTCAGCTAGAGAGAGACAGAGAGAGCGAGAGAGAAACACATACATTACACACACATTGGAAAGACAGGATAGAAGGTCAGCCTTGCTGCCAACATGAGCGAGAGAGACAGAGAGAGGCAGAAAGAAAGAGAGAGAGACAGAGAGAGAGAGAGAGAGATGCAGAGAGAGAGAGAGACAGAGGGAGGCAGAGAGAGAGATACACACTGGCTGCCAACATGAGAGCGAGAGAGAGCGCGAGAGAGAGGGAGAGG
>NW_028169139.1:0-1000 GCF_963971535.1 Notolepis coatsorum | reverse complement strand
TAAGTAGTGATGCACCGATGTGAAAATTGTGGCCGATACCGATAACCGATATTAATATTGCTGTTCTGGCCGATACCGATATTTACCGATGTCGATATCTCTGTATAGAAAACACTTTTTTATGATAATCAAATAAAGAGCTATTTTCCAAAACGCATAATTTTTTTACTTTTGTAACTTATTTTCAGAAATGACTGATATTTTGAAACTATTTAAGGCCAAAACATGTAAAAAGAAGTCCTCATGTAAAAAGAAGTCCTCTGGGACCCCCTCTCCTCTGAGACCCTCTCTCCTCTGAGACCCTCTCTCCTCTGGGACCCTCTCTCCTCTGGGACCCTCTCTCCTCTGGGACCCTCTCTCCTCTGGGACCCTCTCTCCTCTGAGACCCTCTCTCCTCTGGGACCCTCTCTCCTCTGAGACCCTCTCTCCTCTGGGACCCTCTGTCCTCTGAGACCCTCTCTCCTCTGAGACCCTCTCTCCTCTGAGACCCTCTCTCCTCTGAGACCCTCTCTCCTCTGGGACCCTCTCTCCCCTGAGACCCTCTCTCCTCTGAGACCCTCTCTCCTCTGAGACCATCTCTCCTCTGAGACCCTCTCTCCCCTGAGACCCTCTCTCCTCTGGGACCCTCTCTCCTCTGAGACCCTCTCTCTTCTGGGACCCTCTCTCCTCTGAGACCCTCTCTCCTCTGGGACCCTCTCTCCTCTGGGACCCTCTCTCCTCTGGGACCCTCTCTCCTCTGAGACCCTCTCTCCTCTGAGACCCTCTCTCTCTCCTCTGGGACCCCTCTCTCCTCTGTGGGACCCTCTCTCCTCTGAGACCCTCTATCTCTCCTCTGAGACCCCTCTCTCCTCTGAGACCCTCTCTCCTCTGAGACCCTCTCTCCTCTGAGACCCTCTCTCCTCTGGGACCCCTCTCTCCTCTGAGACCCTCTCTCCTCTGGGACCCTCTCTCCTCTGAGACCCTCTCTCCTCTGAGGACCCTCCTCTCCCCTGAGACCCTC